>NW_009604777.1:28544-39821 GCF_000690535.1 Cariama cristata
TCTCCTTCCAAAAGTTGCATCAGTTAAGTTGTATTCCAGTCTGAGTGGGGTTGTCTAATCTTGTCTGCTACTGAGTCTTAAGGTTTGTCTGGTACCTTACACAGCTTGGGTTCTGCTTTTGTCTAGAGCCTTCAAGTTCTCCTTGCAGGTAAATGTCAGTTACTCTGCTGAGCCTGTTTTGTTCAGTCAAGTTGCTTCACTGTATGTACCTCGGGTAGTGAGTGCCCTTGCACTGCGAAGTGATCCCTCGAGCACAAGAAAGCATGGGTCGAGGTCTGTTAAACACTTGCCCTTATGCTGGAGGGTTCCTCTCTGGACTGCTTCTTCCAAGAGCCTGCTTAACCTTTTGTTCTTTAACAGAAGTTGTTGACATTCATGTAATCCAAATTCTGCTTGCAGAATATGATTGAGAATTCCCGGGAGGCAGAAATGAGGAATTGCCATTGTACAGGGCCTTGGTGCAGGAGATGTCTGAATTAACTCAGTCGCTTCCCAAGAATCAGTAAAATGAGCTGATTGGAGTGTTGTAGATCATTTGAACTCTTCCCTTCAACACCTAATTTCTACTGTAACTGGCTCCTCTCAGCTAGTTCTGGCAGCAAGCGGCTATGAATGGAAACAAAGCTGTTTCACTACTACCTTTGTCTCTTTCAGTGCTGGGCATCCAGCCCAGTGCATGTGCAGAGGACAAAAACAACAGTTCAAGAGATGAATAATGCTCAAATTGGGTTTTTAAATGCTGCACAAGTCATGTTTTCTCAAGTTAAAAAGGGTGGGAGTATTTGGGGTTTTTTGGTGAGATTTTTTTTGCTGTTTTTTAACTTGAAAGTAATGCTGAACTCAGCCACTGACATGGTGTTAACACTGTTAAATATAAGAACATTAGCCACAGACATGGCGGAATCAATTTATCAGGCACAGGGAAAGCTGCTGTATGCTTTTTTTTTTTTGCCTACCATTAGGAATTTGCTGCACGTGTGTTCAGGAGAATGTTGGAAACTGACCACTCTTCAAACTTGATTCAAAGTGAACTTATGAGTGTTAAGTGAATGCTGAGCTGCTGTCTTCTGAAGCAAGCTTGCATGCTGCTTTTTACTGGAATATCAAGCAGTGCAAATTTATTTGTATTTTGTCAATGTCTGTTTTCTATGTGTTTTCTCTCTCTAGTTATATATATGATAGATAGTTTGCTTGTTTGAGAACTGTATATAAGCACATTGCTTCATTTTGTGAATGTGGGAATAAACTGGAAGGCTGTTAGGGAACTGTTGACTAGTTCTGAGGATGTGGTACTGGAGTCGTGATTCCAGGTTCTTTATGCTAATGGCTATAGCTGCTGTTTCTGCTTTTTTAGTATTTGGCTAATAGTATTGGCCTGCTGCCAAGATGCTACATAGGCTTTTCAGTTCACATGATTAGAAACTGGTCTTTTTTTCCTGTGTGCGCTTTAGTGATAGTGGTTCAGGCTTCTCTGTGGAAATCTGATCACAATATAATGCTAAGTAAATGGAGCACAAAAAACTAGTGCAGCCGAGTGCTACATACAAAAGACCAGACAAAAGACTATTCAGAAAAGGACCTGAGTGCTTATTTGAGCCTGTGGGTAAATTTTTCTGTAACTGCAGTAAGTGATGAGCATATGCATAGAGCTGTGGAAATAAGTTTGTGCTTCCAATAACTTTAACTCCTTTGACTTTTGTAGGGTTCATGCATAAATTTAAGCATATCCCTAAGTACCCTCCTGAATAAAGGCTGTCATTGTATTATGGTGATTATCAGAACAGCTTGTTATAGAATCCCACAGTACTCAAGGTTCAGGGAGATGTCTGGAGCTCTAGTCCAACCCCCTCTGCTCAACTAGGGTCAGAGCAAGTTGCACAGGACTATGGCCAGTTGGGCTTTTAGTATCTCCAGGGCTGGACAGTCCGCAGTTATGGATGGGCAGGTAACCTGTCCCAGTATTTGACCAGCCTCACAGTAAGTAGTTTCTTACAGTCAGTCTTTCTTTTTCTACTTACTTCCTCTGGTTATAAGTCTAAATGTCCCAATGCCATTTTTGTCTTTTCAGTCCTACTGGGCTTTGCTTAGGTGAATTTGTCTAAGTTGTTCAGTTCTTCAACAGGCTCTCTTGTTATGGAAGTAACTGCTAAATTGTCTGACACAAAGATGGGATCAGTGTTGATTGGTGTCTTTAACAGTCATTTTATTTTCATCTCTGGCTTTTAAGTGTTTTAGCCTCAAGACTTACATTTGTGGAAATCTCTGAAAGACCTTGCGCAATATTTTCTCAAACTCAGCGCTGCTGGAGCTTCCTCTGAACTGTTGTCAGTTAAAGGGTTCAACAGTTGGAGGCCTTGTTAACTATTACAGTAAGTACTTGCTCAGTAAAAACCCTTCTAAAACTTACCACAAATTCAGTAAGTTCTTACTGAGGTCACACTTCTTTCAAAATGTTCTAGACATTCTGAGCTGCATTATCCACAGTGCTGTTCAGATTGTACTTGGCTTTGCTTTGGGGAGATTTGTGAAAGGTGGTTTTGAGACTGCAGCGGAGTTGTTTTTCCCCAAATTACACGGTGAGCTGGTAGGTTTTATGCTTGGACCCATGGTGATGATTTTTCTAGTACTGAAGGTGAGCACAGTCTCAAACATGTTCTGTATTTCCCCAGTGTGTGTGCTATAGCTGCTAGGGTTATCTGAGGAGGACACGGACTCCTCCAAAAATACAGAATATTTTTCTAGTCTGTCATCTGTCACAGGTGTAGGTAAGATTGTTCTTACTTGCCACAAACCACGTCTGTATATTCCCAGTTACTATTTGGCTCTCTACTTTTAATTTCTTCTGTAACAGAAACAAGTAATAATTGATGAATGAATGTGTTAATTTCCTAAAATTTAAATTTGTTTTTCTTTTTTCTCATAGTAAACTACTGGATATTTGTGTTTAATGCAGTCAAGCTTGGAAAAAATGTGATTTCAAATGAGAAATAGACTAATTCAGAGCAGAAACAGACCTTAAAGACCTGTTGTACTTTGAAGAAAGAAAAACTTTTAAGGAACACTTCTTATTGAGTGTTGCTGGGTGTTCTAAAAATCATTACGACTAGGTGGGCTTTTTTCTTAATTCCAATAGGAGGACCTATTTTGATAGACAAAAATAATCGGGCACTGAACTGGAAGATAGTTGTTGCCTGAAGAGCAATGATCATGGCCTGAGTAGATTCATTGTGGAACAGCCAATAACCTTGACAAACTGATACTTCAAAATTGGTACTCCGCTTAAGCTGAAGAAAACTATAAAGAAAATTGGTCGTGGAGGTGAAGTTGTTATCAAACTGGAATCTTTGCTCAGTTCTGTCTAGCCATTGTTTCTGTCTGCGGTGTGGGCACTTTTGCTGGTTTGGACCTTTCCTGATACTCAAATGCTATTCTTAAACCAGAAAAGCTGCTCTTTTTTTTTTTTTTTTTTTTTTGAAAAGATGTTTGGTGCACCTGGCTGTTGCCTGTAAGCATAAATAAATTTTTGTGTCACCAGATACAGTTTGAAGAGGGCAGCCATGCAGGATGCTAGGCTAATTCAAAGCACTGAAGAATTTTTAAGTCAAGTACAGACCCAGACAACAGGCTGGCGTTGTTCTATTCCATCATTCTGTTTTGAACACAGGTATTTTTATAACAAAAGACCATTAACCATTGTCTCTGATGCCAACCCAGGAAATTCTTCCAAGACTTTTGGAATCCAGGTAGCATTTGACAAGCCCTCTCTAATGTGAATTTAATGTCAGGCAACAGCAGACTCTCTCCTCTAAGCTAACCTTTGATTTGATTAAGAACCTAATCCATGAATCTCTGTTTTCACAAGTATGAAAATCCTGTAGTTACATTACCCAGTTCAGTGGGGCTTGTGCTCCTAGACACTTGGGTGCCTTGAGATTAACAGCTGCCTATCAAATCCTGAAGAAATGAAATATGTT
Organism: Cariama cristata; assembly: GCF_000690535.1. Lineage (NCBI taxonomy): Eukaryota > Metazoa > Chordata > Aves > Cariamiformes > Cariamidae > Cariama > Cariama cristata. The sequence continues at coordinate 32,519 of NW_009604777.1, forward strand.
GTCGTCTATGAAGCATGGGCAAAAAAGAAAACCACATCAGTGCTATCAACAGGTAAATGTAACCTCATCAGACCTCCTAACGTGAGAACAGGCATTTTGTGAGACATGGGTGGGAGCTGCTGTCACACCTGCACAAGTGCTCTGCTTTACTTTAGGGCAGTGTCAGTTCTGCTGATGCCACTGAAGCTAGGGAAGTTTTTGTCTCTGTAAGAAGAGATGGCTGCCTGCAAGAGTTCACTGTACTGCCTTCTGTAGGAAAACCCCAACCAGCTATTCTACCTCTGAGGGAAGATGTGGAAAGCTTGGGAGGGTAGTGGGGGTGCTGGCCAAGATTTCATTCCTCCATGTGGAAAAGTGGCTCAGGAGTGACATGGAGTTCCAGAATAAATACCAATTAGAGCTTCTTTTAGACCAGACCATGCTGCAACCTGTTTTGCCTACAGTTCCAGTTCCCTCATCTATGATCAGCATATGTCTGATTACTATGACAGAGCCAGATCCCTAAATCAACCAGTTCTTCATGCCTACTTGACCTGTCTTGCTTCCATGTGCCTGTGGAAGCATCCCTTCAGAACATGACTTCAGCCCTGTTCCTGCCACCTTGTCTTCAAGGTGAAGGCAAAGCATTGTTCTGGTAGGGAAGAGCTCTGTAATGGATCTAGTGTCATACACACACCCTGGAGTGTCACATTTACACAAGACTTTCAGAAAACAGAATTGGAAAGGCCCAGACTGCTCCCCAGCCTGCCATGGGCACAACCTCAACTCCTACTATATGTGTTCCTGGACAAGCAGCAGCAGTTTGATGCAGCTGCCCTTGCAGCTCCTTGCTTTTGCTGTCTGGAAACAAGAGACTCAAGAGCAGTAACACAGTTCAGAAATTTTGAAAAGGTGAGATATTCTTATTTTGGCCTGGTTTAAGTGCAGTACTTCATGCTGTGGAGCATATTGCAAAATAGATGTATTTGAACGATGGTGACCCTTTCATACTGTTTTCCAGTTGGCCTAGCATATCTGTACAAGGAAACAAACGTCAAGGAGATTTTTCCACGTTTTTCTTCTGCCTTTTTCACACAGACTTGTCTAGTCTCAGCCCAGTATTTTACAGGACAGCAACAGAATTTAGACCTCAAGTGGGATGTTCAGCAGCTGTGTATATCCTCCTCTTAATTGCTGTCGTCTTTGTCCAAGCTAGAGAGATGTTCATGGGAGTTGTGTGAGATCTTAATAATCCTCTTGTGTGGCGGTTACTGTAAATGATCTTTAAAGACTTGAAGCAGAGGAAGATAAATAGGGAAGGTACTCATAAACTGGATTCTGCTTCATTACCATACAACTCGATTTCTTAAACCAAACCCTGTGCTTTGATACCATCACTCCCATCTGCTTAGTTGTAGTTCAGGATGCAGAAAAGGCCAACACAAATAGTGTTGCCAGCAGTTCAAAGGAGGTGATGGTTCCCCTCTCCTCAGCACTGATGAGGCCACAGCTCAGTGGCTTCGTCAGTGTGCAGTGCTGGGCTCCCCAATACAAGAGAGACATGGATATAGGAGAGAGTCCAGCAAAGGGCTACTTGGATGATGAAGAGCTTGGAGCATCTGACACATGTGGAGAGCCTGAGAGAGGTTCTCTCCCGTTCAGCCTGGAGAAGAGGCAGCTCGAGGGGGATCTTACCCATGTGTATAAATTCCTGGTAAGGTAAGGACGACTGATGCAGATTCTTCTTGGTGGTATCCAGTGGAAGGACAAAGAGGCAGTGGGCACAAATGAAATACAGGAAATTCCATTTAGACGTAAGAAAAAGTGAGGGTGGTAGTTTTGTTGGTGTTTTGGGGGTGGTGGTTTTTTTTTTTTTTTTTTTTTCCCTGTCAGGATGGTCAAACACTAGAACAGACCCAAACCTCTGCCCCTTGAAGTGTCCTCTGGTGGACTCAATTTACCAAAAGTCATTCTCACACCAGGGAAAGTGTGTCTTTATCGAGCAGAGCATTGCAGAGTCAGGGATGTAGCCTGCATGGGCACTGAGACAGGCAAGGCAGTGCTGGTGCTGCCATGTATGGCCATGTTCATGAGGTGCTTGTGCAGGCAGAAGCTCCACAGTAGCTGTTGGTGCTCTCCACTTGCACAGTGAGCCCAGTAGGTTTCTGCTGGCCCTTACCAACAACCATGTTTTGACCCCTTTTCTTTCCACTGTCTGGGTGTACAGAATACCTGAAGTGATATGGGGAGGTTTTATCTCTGTCCAGTTCTCTGTGACAGAAGAAAAAAAAAAAGTTTCTTAAGAAAAATTAAGAAAGGAGGATTGAGAGACATACTGGAGTAGATGTTCATCTAATTTGTAGTTCTGTATCTGAAAATAGTTAACACCAGGTGTTTTGGAAGCAGCATGTCTCTCGGTTTCATTTTCTTAAATCAGATTTTATGATTATGTATCTTATTTTCCAGGAACTAAACCTTGGGAGAATTTTTATTTGTTGTACTTCAACAAAATACAAAAATCTGGTGACTGTTGGGCCAGTATTGTCTCCTTAAGGCTTATAGCTATGCTAAGGATGGCGTGGTACGTCAAAGGGATTCACTGTTACTGGTGGTACTCTTAGTGCTACTTCACTGACCCTTACTGCAAGGAGGGGTTTATCCATGGTCCCTGCAGACTCATACCCTTGTATGCCTTTCCATGAAGGTGGATGCTGATGGGAGCTTACAGGATGCACCAGGAGCCATGGACACGATGCGGCCCCAGGAGCCGAGGCAAGTGATCGCAGGGAGCACAGCAGCCCTGGCACAAAGGGCAGCAATGTTTGATCCTGCTGAGCTGAGTGCTCACCCAGATGGTGCCCTTCTCTTGGACTTGGAATTCCTCCCATCTTCCAGGAGCTGTGCCCATGCAATCCTGGGTAAGTCAGCAGAGGGCAGCCCTTTAACGGCAAGGACTTCGTAGCCCTGAATTAAGCATCGATTTACTGCTGCACAGCTGCAGCCTGCTCCCTGCACAGGCATGGAGAAGCCAACAATAAGTAGCTGCTTATTGACAGTCCCATTGACACCTCTAGCAGTAAGTGACACGAGTCGGTAGACAGGACAGATGGCACATGGGGAGTAACAGCAGTAGCTATAGAGTCCAAACGGCTGCTCTCGCCATATCCAGCCCTGCACGGTGTTTATAACTGTCCTGGTGCCACAACTGGACTTCTGTCACACCAGAAGTGCTGGCTGGCTGTGTGTATAGCCAAGGAGCAACGTCTGATCAGATCACCTAAATGCATAGTTTTTCCCTTGCTTTGACGAGAGGCATGAGCTACGCAAAAAGCATTGCTTAAGGAGACCTTCATTGTGGACCTGGAGCAGTCTGTGTCTTGGCATTGTTATCAAGAGAGGTAAATGTGCAGATGTGATTATAAGGCCACGGTTTTTTTTTTAATCTTGAAGTATTTGAAATGCATTAAAACATCACAGCTGTGTCTCACAGGAATTTTGAAGCTAGGAAACTGAAGATGTAATGGCATTTATAATCCCCTCCCTCCTCAGCAAAAAAGCACGTCTGGGTTACTGAGTCCTGCAGGTTCCCTGCAGGAGTGCAGGCCCCTATCCAATGGAGTGAAGCGTTGGGATTAATCACCTGCTTAAGGTTAATCACATAGTTAAGTGTTTTTCTGGGATAAGGCCACTTGCAGGTGATAAAAAGGCCCACAGATAACCAGTGAAGGCAGTGCAAAACAGAGGATTATTGTTTAATGATATTAAGTGCCTTTTATCTTGGAGAGAAATTAAGTCCTAAGCCTGCCACTAACTCTTCAACTAGTTTGGGAGGTTTTCAGAGCTGATCCAGGGGTCCCCTATATATGGTTCCAGACCTTGTATCACCATCAGCTGCAGACTGATAGATGTTAGCCAAAAAAATTGATTCTTAATGCATCCTCTGTGCTACAGTGCTACTGGTAAGTGGGAAGGATTCCACTATCAGTCTAATATGGTGTCCTCTGCAAATTTTGTTTTCTTGTAGTCTGTGCTATCCATCAAACCTGAGGAGGACGTGGCAGGAGATCTCTTTCACCCATGCTGGATATACCTTACAGCGTATTTCCTCACTGGTCACTGCAAGCTGGAGGTACTGCTCAGTCTCTGATCAGCCAAGCAGGTGTGGATGCCCCTGATGGCTTGGGAAGCAAATTCCACATGGTTTGAAAGCTGGAATGGATATGGTTAAGAATTTAACTTTCTAGAAAGTCATGTAAAGATGTATATGTCCCTTTTGCAGTTATCTTGGGTTGCCTGACTATGCTCTTTTCTCTGGGAACATAAAGATTTCTGGAGTGAAAAGATTGTAGTATGGCATCATCCCTCCCTTCCTTTTGACATCTCCTCCTTGGCTGCTGTCTGAAGTAACCTGGACAGCTCTTCACCCACACCCTGATATTGTGGATTTACACCATCAACACATGTAATGCAAAACACTAAAATTTTCACTGTTTTGCTAGTGTCATGTCATTAATTCCATGCTTGCTGTAAGGATGGTTCAGGTTTTTTAAAGTTGATAGTCAAAGTCAAAAGCTGCTACAGGCTGGGAGTTCTGGGTTAGCCAAGAGTTCCCTTTTTCCTGTGAATTCCATGTTGCTTCAGCAGATCCACTTTTGTTTTCCTGAGTTGATATTTATTTTTTATTGAAGTTTCCTTTGGGGTTGGCCAGTAGCAGGGTACATTTCTGTTGAATTTGATTCTTTCCTCAGAAAGAGGAATTCCCTGTCTGAACTTGGTGAGTAGAGGATGACAGACAGAGGAAGCAGGAGGAGCTGCCTGTCCTAAAGACAGTCTCAGCCTGCAGCAAAGACTCTTTCTGCAGAGAATCTGGTGTTCATTGCTGTTCCTGGGCTTCCAATAAATTCATGTGCCTGGGAAGAGAGTGGTCAATCCATCAACTGTAGCCTGTCAACTGGAGAGCCTGGTGCTCAGGGCTCTTGCTTGAATCTGCTAAAGGCAAAAGAAAAGCAGCAGTTGTATGCGAGAAGAAAAGGGAAGTGATTTCAGTCATGCTTGTGTTTTGGAAAGGCCTGGGATCAAAATGACATCAGGGACCTCAAGGCTGTAGTCTTAAGGAAGAAGTGAAAATGTTAGCACAGTTGAGTGTGGGTTCCCCGTGGCAGGCTGAGTTCAAGAAAATCTGGTTATCCGAGGCAGTGCAATTCCTTAGCACCTCCAAAATGCCCCTGCATGTTCTTGAGTGCCTTTCTTATGCTGATAAACCATTACTGGCCTTTCTTCCCTGTGAAAAAGGAAATGAGAAGCACAATCCTTGCAATCTTGGGCTTGTTTTGTCAGAGTGGTGCTGTGGCTGCTGTCGTCTTGCCTTAGTACTCCTTGTGCTTGAGACTCTTATTCTGATGTTTTGTCTTCCTGAGAGGGAGTCACCACTTTCTGTGTGTTGTTTTCATGTGACATGTCATTCCCATTTCTTCTGTTTTCCTTTTGTTTTCGTGCTTAGCTCCAAAAAACAGCCTCACTGTTTGCTAGTCTTCCATGGCTGCTTAGCTCAGTTGAGTGGGATGCTGATGGGCAGCTGATCAGATGCAGCCCCTCACTGGCACCAAACCAAGCTTGTCATCTAAGTAGGAACTTTTTGCTTCTGACTGGATAAACAAGGGCTGGGTTGCTCTAGGGATAATTTTTTTTCTTGTCAAGTGACCCATCACAGCACTCTGCTCCTCAGCCCCTTGGCAAACACGCCAGTTCTCAGAGCTGTTCCTAATGTAGCAAGCCAAAGGCAGAAATGGCACTGCAGTAAGTGTTGACCTCTGATCATTGGTGTTGTGCTGGCTTGTGGTTTCCTGCAGTGCCCAGCCTGCTCTGAGGAACCACAGGGGCCGGGGGTCTCCCCAGCAGGCAGGATGAATGGGGCTACCCAATTCTGTGCCAAGCATCGTTGTGCTACCTGTCTTCTTGTGGCCAGGTGAATGAGACCTAATGATTTTACTTCCCAGTGTAGCCATAGTCCAGTTCATCACAGTGCTGTCACTGGAGGCGTGTGGTGTGCTGATTTGAAGTGGTTGGTAAAATCTCTGCAAGAATGTGCATGGGGTGGTGCTAGGGAAGTGAACCTCAGTGTGCTGCCGCTGGAATTGTGTGTCAATGGTTTTTTGCTTCTCAGTTTAGACAGATTTGTAAAAGCTTTGTGTTTGTGAAAATGCTATTTCTCCAGCTCATAAACTGTCTTTTTTTTCTGTCCCTCATCTAATAGACATTTGATAATGAACAATAAACTTCTAGATTTGTTTTGCCTCTAGTGTAAAAAAAAAATCAGAGATATGTTTAATATGAAATGGTGTCTGCTGCCCCTTCAGTGAACTGCTAAAAAGCAGAACAATAACTGGCTTGCATGCTTTCGAAGTCACAAATAACATTTTGAACAGTTTGGATCATAATAGCTATATTCATTACCCCCTACAGATTGGCTCTTATAATCAAAACAATTTCTCTATATGTTGTGTGACTTACGGCATGCCTATAATTTCAGTGAGGTCCTTATAGATAGTATTTAATCAGCCATATGGCACAATATGTGTAAGTTCCTTAAGAGTATGACTACATGGCAGCTCTATCCAATTCAGTATCTTGCTGTGCAGGCACAGCACACAATAAAGTAAGTAAAAAGATTTAAAAGTAAGGCTTTAATGTACAAAACATAAAAGATCAATAGCTCTATTATAGTTTTCAAAATCAAAACCAGTGCACAATGACAAAGTAACAAGGACTAGGAATTAACTTCAGTCCTAAGGAACCTTCCTTCCACATCCTTACTTCTTGCTTTTGCAGCCAGGCAGGCAAAGAGGACGATGGCCTCTATAATCAAAGCACTTCCAATAGGTTGGAGATGCTCAGTAATAAGATCTTGTCCTGGATCCAGCTTAGCCTTGCAGGGACACACCTTGGGCAGAGCAGCATGGAGGCCATCAGTCCAAATGGACTGGTGCCCCGTTTGGCACCAAGCCTCCTCGGGGTAGCGTTGTTCTAAACGTTCAGTAACTTCAGCTAGAGGCTGGCTGGCGTTGGGGTGGGCCCCAGCACCGGTGTGCCCTTGCTGGGCAACCTGCTGCTGTGTCCCTTAGAGCTCCATCAGTGGAGGATCCCCTGCAGCTGTGGTGGTGCCGGGGAGCACCACGGGCTGCCCCGCCGTACCAGCCCGGGGGGCTGTTGCCTGGCCCCCGGCAGAGCCCCAGCCCGGGCTTAGTGTGCCAGAGCAGGACGGGTGCCCGGTGAAGGGAGCAGGGGGAGCGGGGCGCATGGGGCCCCCGGCCCCAGGGCGGCACCT
>NW_009604778.1:0-936 GCF_000690535.1 Cariama cristata
CCAGCACCCGGCTTTGGGAGGCCGCCTCGGCTGAGGGGCAGCACTGCGGGCAAAGGGTGCGTTTGCCCTGGAGGGAAGCAGCATTCCTGGGGGTGCCCACGCACCCTGCGTGCCCACACAAGTTGTTCCCCCCGTGTTCTGTAGATAAATCATCTTAAACCTCTCCTGAGGTGAAAGGACCGCAGGAAGGCGTAGGCCAGGGCAGCTCTCAGGCTTGGCTTAAACACCTTGGAGGGACAAAGAATTTACCCCTTCCCTTGGCAAAGGTGTTCCAACGGTAAATAATACCTTTATGTGGTGAAAGTTTTATTCATTTAATTCAAACACCGGTTAAGACTCTCAGAGCTGCTGAGAAAATACCAAAAGAAACGGGTGATGACCTTCAGCAAATGCTTCATGTCCTCGGGACCAAAATCAAACATCACTCTCTCAAGCAGGACTTGCACCTGTAGCCCGTCACAGCTGAAACATGACCGTTAATTCATGGAAGATATCAAAGGATATCAACAGCTGTCGCTTCAAATAGAGACCATGCATGTGGAGACAAGGAGGTACCAGACCAAGTAACACCACTCACCCCTTCTCTTTCAGACCTGCAAGAGGCACGTAACAAAATAAAGCTCTCCATACCATCCATCTTCTAAATGATAAATGTTCCAAGTAATTTTTATTTAGAATACAAGAGAGAGGTACAAACGTATTTACACTGTGTACATATACAATCAAATAATATATAATATCAAAGTTTTGTAAATAATGTTTACATAACTATTTACAAAGTTAAAGTGACAGGTTTTTTTTCTGGAAGTAAAACACAGTTTGTGAGAACTTTATACATCTTAGACTTATAATTAATATTAGAATACCTTCTTTTAAGCTTTATGATACACAGCCCTCCTCTCACGAGTGGCAGGCGGCCAGAGGGGGCCTGGCGGT
>NW_009604778.1:1024-5805 GCF_000690535.1 Cariama cristata
CGGGTAGTGATGGGGAGCCATGGGGAGTGATGGGGAGCGATGCTCCTGGGGCTGGAGCAGGCACAGCCCGGCGGAGCACAGGGTCCCCCACAAAACCTGCCTGTGAATGAGCATTTCCAGCTGGCACGTCGTGCTGGGGGTGTCCCCGTGGCCTGTCCCCTCTGCCCACGGCATCGCTCGGAGGTGTCTGGCAGACCCCAGTGCACAGCTCGGGCTGGAGGAGGGCACGCAAGGGGGCTTGGGTGGGGGGAAATGCAACCATTTGCTAAATCGGGGCTCCTGACGAGGGAAATGTGTCCCTTGGAAAGAGCCATCAGGGCCAAAGCTGCACCTGGGGTAAGCCAGCATGAATGGGGCAGCCGTAATAGGGCTGTAACAGCCTTTCAGCGGGGCACGTGTCTCTGCTGGACTGAGAAGGAGGGATAAGAGCAATTTTTCTTTCCATCAAATTATCTGTAAAACCCAGGCATGACTCATCCAGGCTCAGCTTTTAGGCTGCCCCAGCCCTCCCCCAGTGTACTGGCAAATCCACGCAGGACGTCCCACTGTGTCCCTTCTCCCCTTTCCCCCTGCCAACCCCAAGGACCAGCAGCCCACCCTACACCGCATCTCCCTGGGGAGGATCCCATGCGGTGCAGCTGCACCAGCAGCTTGCAAAGCTGGGGGGTCCCCTCGCTCACTGAACAGCCTGCCAAACCCCATGCAAACAGTGATGCTTCAAAAAATAAACCAGCACCCCCCCTTCAACACACAAAGCAGCCTTGCCTCTGCCCTCCGGCTCTGCCAAGGGCCAAAACCTCCCAGTTCATTGCATCTCTCAGCACCAGTCTTTGCTGTCCAAAAACCTGCTGCCGCGCCGGGGCTTCACAGCACCATGGTGGGGATGTGATGGGCCAGGGAGGCAGGATGGGGCACGGGCAGGGCTGGCGAGTGAGCCTGCAGGGAGGCGTTGGGGGGCCGATGGCGAGCACTCTTCTGGTGTGCCCGCAGCCCGGCGAGTTGGGAGTAGGCACTTTGGCAAACCTGGCACTTGTAGGGACGCTCGCCGGTGTGCAAGCGGACGTGGTTGCGGAGGGTGGAGGACTGGCTGAAGCGGCGGTTGCAGAAGCGGCACACGAAGGGCTTGTCCAGGGTGTGGATGCGCATGTGGGAGCGCAGGTTGCTGCGGGAGTTGAAGCCCCGGTGGCAGATAACGCAACGCATGCGTCCTGTCGTGCTGGCCCCCGTCTCCATCGCGTGGAAGTCCTCTGGGGACAACAGGGGACAGTCAGACCTTGCCCTACAACAGAACAGCTCAGCCCCTCCCCGAACCCCCCAAGGTGCTGCTGACTGCCCCAAATAACCACCCCATGCCCCCTCGCTGGCTCCCTGCCCGCTGAGGACGCCTGCTCCTGGAGACCCCCATGCCGGGCATAGCGGGGTCACAGGCAGGCACTCAGGGCTTCGGGATGGGGCTAGAGCTGGGAACAGGCTCGCGCAAATTAAGGTGAGGGGGAACACTCAAGCCAACCCGTCTCCCCTACAGATGGGCACAAAAAGCACTTTTCCCCTTCTTGGGCTGCAAGCAGAGCTGGAGAGGGCGAGCGCGGGAACCCCCAGCCCACAACCACGCTGCTCTGGCCTCCAGCCCGGTCTATTGAGCAGCAACACGCTGTCCCTGTGTTGGTCCCAGCTTCTCCCCCTGCTCTGCTGGGCTCCGACCCGGCTCTCTTGGATCAGAGAGTGGGGCTGGGGCGCACAGATGGGGTCTGGCTCTGAACTCAGCATCCCCCAAAAGTGCCTGAGAGCTCTGTTGACTGCCCATGGAGGAGTGCCTCAGGGAACCACCGAGACAAGCAGAGAGCAAAAGCATGGGGAGAAAGTCTCCTGCGATGGTGACTTGGGGAAAGCTCTGTTAAACGCAGAATGGGGACGTAGGCAGCTGCATCCACTCGGCATTTCGCAGTGCGTGGGGGCTGCCTTCCTCCTGCTCACACGCCTGCTCTGCTCCTCCCTGCCCGGCTGGGTCGGGCAATGGCTGCTGGCCACCGCGCCAGCAATAGCCATGGGCAAACCTGCACGGAGGCGACCCCTGAGTTACTAGAGACCTGCGCAAGCTGTATGGATCTGTCTCTTAATCCCTGTGTCTGTCTACAGAGAGCTGGGGGATCTCACGTATCCCCTGGGATGTCCCTGCCCCATGCCCACCACATGGCCTCAGAGCTGGGGACAGGGTGAACGAAGAACAGGCAAGGATGCTGCACCCATGGCTGTGTTCGATGTAACCTACCATGTTTGTTCTTCTTCTGCTCCTCTTCCAGCCCCGGCACACCCGGGATGCCCAGGAAGGTGTTGTGGGAGTTCCCGTACCAGACCAGCAGCTCTTGGTCCGGTGGAATCATCTAGAAATAGAGATACAGACAAGAATGTCAGGAAGGGACGGCAAACAGCTCACTGTGCATCCTCAGCTGGTTGCTTCGGACCCGCCCTGGCCATATCCCACCTCCTGTGAGACCCTGCTGCCATCTGGGACCTGCCTGCGGTCCCCAGCACCCCCTGGGCAGGCACGGCACGGCCAAGACTGCAGCACTGGAGGTGATGGCTCAGCACCATCTACCACCGGCACCAACCTGCACTGCTGTCTCCCCCAGGCTGGGCCACAAACAACGTGGCAGGCAAATAAGCAGCTACAGAGCACACAGATGGAGCTGGGGTCTCTGGAGTGAAGGACTCGGAGGTCCCTGCAGCTCGAGGAGACGAAGACATGGTGGCAGATGAAGACATGGAGAAATAAGCCGTTTGTGGGCCCATGAACTGCAGCAATGCACAAGTGACAGAGACCAAAGCAGGGAAACACGGAGCCCTGGCTCAGTGCTTCTGCAGAGCATTTCGGCTCTGGATGAAGCCATCGGCACCCTCCTGCTTTAGGGCACAGGCAGCATCTCCCACCCGACCCCACTGAGGTTTATTTTAGAAGGCAGAAACGCAGATGTGCCACGAAGGGCTCATCAGCCCGAGGATCGTAGGAGAGCTCAGGGGCTGCTATAGGAGAGCGTGGCTCGAGTGCGAGATGCTGCCTACATCCCACACGAAAGCCACGGTGCCTGCAACAGCCCAAGGAGATGTATAGGGCCAGGGAAGGGCTTTTGCACCACCCACGCTCCTGTTTCCCTGAAGCGAAAACATTTCTCCTTCCCCTGTTGTTCCCGTTATGTCCCTGCACTGCCGGGGCAGCCGGAGTGAGCAGTCGGGAAATGTCGTTAAAGCCTCCCCGTGTGAAGCAGCCGTGGCTGGGAAGACGGGTGCTCTCACACTGGTTCAGGCAACACTAATAACAACATCACTTTATAAAAGACACACATATTTTCCCCTTGCAGGTCCCTAGTGTTAAGAACATAATTTAGAAATGGGAAAATCCTGCATTTCAGAGGACGGCTTTCCATACACAGAGTAGTCCAAGAAAAGCATCATCTGCATGAAACAGAGAACATAGGTTAGATCAGCCGAGCACTGAAAATGTGCTTAATTTTAAGCACCCGAAAGCAGTGGGAATTTGGCTTTATATGTTTAAGCATCCATCTGCATAAAGACCTCACTGGGGCTGCAGAGTAGGAATTTAGGAGGCAAGGGAAGCCGATATCATTTTGCGTCCCAAATCGGTGCTGTTTTGTGGCATCATTTTCTCTTAACAGCAAATGAATTATTTTTAATACAAGCAAGTAGAATAAAATATTGCGAAAAGGATAAAACACATTGCATGCGTGCATATGCATCTGCATGCATGTTCTATTCTGCTGCAGCTGGTGCACCTATGCCAGCAGCAGGTGAGCACTCATGTGCATACACCCCAAAGCAATTTAAATTGCCCCCCAGGAATCTCACGGCCTTCAGATGAAAGCCCAAAACTCGCTGCCCTCGCTTTATTTTCCAGCAGCGGCAACTTGGAAATGCTGAGGAAGAGGATGGGAAAAACAAACAAGCAAGTAGGAAAAAAAACACATGAAAATATTAAAGGCAAATAGCGAAAAAGGCATGCAATAAATCTGAATTTGTGCTGGGTAGATGAGAAAGGCGTCCTAAGAAAAACATCCTAAGAGATACTGCGCTGGAGTGATGGTGCAGAGCGACAGGGGCTGGGCAGCTCCCGGTGTCCTCTGGGGAGGGGATGCAGCGGGCACGGGGCAGGAGGCTGTGCCAGGAGGGGCAGGAGGTGGTGCAGCCCCCCACAGCTGGTAGGGGATGGAGGGTGGCAGTGCCCATGCATGGACACATGTGCTGCTGAGAGAGGGCACGGCTAAGTTCGGGTCGGTGTTCATGTATCCTGCCGGACACCGAGCTGTGCCAGCTGGTCCTGGGCTGATTCTGTGCTCTCGGACCAGGATTTGTGGTGAGGGAGGTGACAAGACAGGAGCGATGGGTAACAAGGTGGGAGCTCGCTCTGGTGCAAGATGCTGAATTTGTGTGCCAGTGACTCCGCGCTAGGGGATTAACAAGTAGAGAACCAGAAAAGGAAAAATCCTCTCTTGCTTTTCCTTTTCTTGTTGGGTGCACAAACCTCAATGAGTTTGAACAAGCCGTGAGTTTTGGACTGCATCTGTGCGTGCATGCACGCATATCGCACAGGCACAGGCAGGACTGGGGAGCCCACAAAAGATGCAGATCCTCAACCTGCCGTGCCCGGTTGTCACCCAGCTCCTCACACGCTCCATGCTTCCTTTTCTTGCATTCTCACATGGAAAACCCCGGCCGCTTCTGCTCCTCCCGGCACGGAGGGACCGGTGCCGACCCAGCGGCAGCGGGAG
>NW_009604778.1:5827-8378 GCF_000690535.1 Cariama cristata
CACACCGCAGCGTGACAGCACGCACCCCTCACCCCCACATTCACCTTCTCATCACTCAGCGTTCAGCCCTCTCAACACTTCAACTTTGCCGCTCTGCCGAGGGAATTAAACTCATCCTGCTCCGCTACTTGCTGCTTCAGCCCCAGGAGCAAGCCTGCAGGTTGACCGTGACTATATGGGGCCTCTGCAGACACCTCCCCAAGTATCAGCTCACCTGCCTCATCGTCCGTGCACGCACAAGGTGCGAGAGACACGGCTGTATTCCTCATTACACCATGGCTACCTGGAATTATTTTACTTTGCATAATTTAAGAACAGTAGTAAAAAGCAATTAAGCCTCTGTCACAACAGGCACAGCTGCCCACAAGAATATCAGGTCTTAAAGGAGGGTACAGCTGGAGCCTACGGAGGGGTGTCCAGGATGGGGAGGTCGGCACAGAAGCGCTCGGGGCTTTTGCTCGCAGCGCCGCACGAGGAAAGGCAGCAGAGCCCCGAAAGCACACAGGACCCTTCCCCAAGAGAAGGAAATACCTGTTCTCTTCTTACCCACCTGCTCGCCTTTCCCATCCCACTGCAGCGATTCGAAACCCAGCCCTGATGCTGGCTCAATGCAGGATTGGGCCATGGAGCATTTGAGCATCTGCTCCTCCGTAAGCCAGTGCAGGAGCCCAGATAGATCCGGGGAGCTGCCCTTGCCCACAGAACCAGCGGGAACTCGCGCTCTTTCCCAGCTAAGACCCTCTCCCAGCTGCGAGCAGCCGCAGGAGCCCACGCTCCTGAGCGTGGGAGACTCTGGACCTGATGCTGGAGAGGGACAGTCCCGCAGCGCTGGTCTGGGGTGGAATGGGAGACGTTCCCTCTTGCAACTCTAAGCTGAAGCAGCTGTACAGGGACACCTCCCCGAGCTACGACTTTCCTCCACCGGCAACAGCATTGGGTCGTGAGGACGCTGTACACAAGCAGGGCTGGTCCCTGCCATCACGCTGCTGGCACTGCGTGACTTACACACGTGTGGCATCAACAATGTTGGGGACCCAGACACCCAACTCCATTCCAGCATCTCCTGTGGGGAGCTGTGGGATGGAGGTACCCCAAGCCTGCACCCCGCGGCATGGCAGCCTGTGCCCTGGGACATCCCTGGGACCCAGCACCTGCCCCTGTTGCCCCGCAGGGCCAACACCCACCGGCGCTTTGTATGGGAGCACACAGATGAGCCAGGCAGGATGAGTCCCTTCCCCACAGCCTCACTTCAGACAGCATGAGGCACGGCTGTGCCAGCGCCGCACCCTGCCCACTCTGTGGCTCCGTGCCGGGCTCCGGCAGCCCCAATCCTCCTCTCACGCTGTTTACAGCCAGATCTGCTTGTGACCCCCTGGGCGAAAGCTGTGCAGAGTCAGGCGCAGCCTGCACTCAGCACCCTGGGTTTCACAAAAAAACCCAAAAACTTTCCCCTGCTACAGAGAAGCAGGTTCTACACAAAATCCCGTTTTTCGAGACAGCATCAAACCCCACTCCTGCCCAAAGCCCCGGCTGGTCCAGGTTTGCAGCCCTTCTCATGCTTTGCATCCCTAAACAAGCTTGGGCAGCGTTTGCTTTCCCTCTGCTCAGCTCGTCACTCCACAAGCCCACCGAAAGGGGACAGGGAGGAGAAGGGCCTCCCTGAACCCCTTGCAATGGCCTTTCCCGGGGGATCTGGGTGCCAGGACAGCAAAGCCACCCTGTGCTCCCACAGATGCGCCAGTAATGGCCCAAAGAATGAGGGAGAGTCTGTGGGGTGGGGGGTCCCAGCGCCCTGCTCCCCTCCTGCGGCTGCCTGGCTGCTTCCCGGCCCCGCTTACCTCAATGGCCTTGTAGAAGATGCTGTTCCCGATCTGGACCACCTCCAGGTTCTGCTCCTGCTCGTTCCGCGCACATTTGATGTAGGTCATCCAGCTCCGGTGGTCCTCCTGGCTGGCATCGATGAAGTACCGCACCGTGCCGTCTTCGTTGAAGACCTGCGAGTGGGAAAGAACAGTTGGTAGCGATGCTGCCCAGAAGGGACCGAGCCCCTCCACCTCCTGCCTCTAGGAAAAAATCCCCAGCCGGGGACAAGCTCGAAGCCAGCTCGGCCTCGGAGCTGAGACCCTGCAGGCAGCCAGGAGCTGCTACCTACGTCTGGGAGATGCCCGAACCCTTCCCGCTCATGGTGCTGGACCACGCATCCGCAGCAGGGCTGAGGGAGGGTGCCCTGCTCTCGCTGGGCGGGCACGGCTGGCCCCACCGGCCCGTGACCACCCGGGTAACCCAGCTCCCTGCCTCAATCCCCCTTCTCGGCAGAGCCCCACCAGCAGCTCAGCCCCAGAGGGGCTGTTCAGCATCCTGCAGCTGCCCGCAGGAGCCCGGGCACCCCTGGGTGGAGGGGGAAGGTGCCTGCCAGACCTGGCCCTCGGGGGAAGATGCTTTGGAGGGTGGCAGGAAAGGTGAGGCAAGTTTCTATTAGGCATAAAACTATAATAATATTTAATATTAATTAAGAAGTGCAAGTCTGACACTCAGTGAAACAAAACCAAAC
>NW_009604779.1:0-10133 GCF_000690535.1 Cariama cristata
TTTCTATGAGCCAAGCGAGGGCTCGGGTGACAAGAACTGTTCTAATAACTCTGACTTCTGAATGGAAGTTCTGCTGACTTTGTGAATGGTTAGCTCAGTACGCATTAAAAGTCTGCTTTAACAATCTGCATTTTGTTCTTGTGATTTATTTTCAACTTATCTCTTGTAGAGTGAGTGCTTTGCACAAAGTTTGGGTAGGCATCTGATATTTTTACAGGCGTTTGGTTTTACCGACTGAGAATTTGGTGGAGAACCAGGAACTAAAGGGCTGTGCGGATCCTTCTTTGCTTTGGGTTACTTTGTAGCTTGAGTCAATTCGTAGCTTTAGCCTTTTAGTTTTATTACCCGCAAATGTAAAATGACTATTTCTGTTTTGAGGAGTACATATACTTTCAGATGGTTTTACAACTATTGATGTGCTAGTAATTAGCAGGAACTGATAATCTCTGATCTTTTCAGCACCTTCATTCAGCAAATTCTTAAGACCTGCCTATTGCACTTTCGGTCAATAGATTAAGTTAAATTAACATTGATGATCATCTGGTTTACGCAAGCTGTGGCTTGTGCTTCAGCACTTGCTGTTAGCGGTATGGGCAACAGTAAGAACTCCGAAGAAGCACAACAGGTATTCAGCTCTCTAAATCACTGCGCCAATTTCAGTAGAAAATGAAGGAGAAGGTTTTTCCCATGCAACAAATGTTCAGTGTGGGGTTTTGAGGGCTGCGTGTGTAACGTTTAAGAAGTTATGCAATAAGTCTGCTCAAGTTGTTAATATTTACGAATTCTTAGTATAATACCTGCCTGTTTTAAGTTAGATGTATGTCATCGTGGTAGAGAAAATTCTCTATTTAAGCTTTATGCAGGGGCTGAACTCTTGTCTTCCCAGTTACTGTTAACAATCACCAGTTGTCTGCTGCCACAGTGTGACACTTTGCATCTCTATCTCAGCATATAGAATGCGTTCCTGAAAGGAAAGAGATCGTTGAAGGTTAGATTGTATTTGGTCTCTCTTTAACCAAAGTCTGTGTATCAAGGTGATACAGTGTGCCCAAAAGAAAGCTGTTAGGGATTCATATTCTTTGCTAGGAAAATGTGAAGTATCACTCTGCTAGAGTTGTGCAGGCATCAGATAATGCCATGTTTTGTTTGAAGTAAATATTTGGAGTTCTGAGAGGCTTAATCTTAGCAGTGGTTTGGTTTTATTTTTTTGAATAACTGACTAAAATCTGAATATTTGATTATTACTTGTTAGCTGTGTAGGGCTGATGTCAGTTGGAAGAATGAGCTGGATTTCTATTTCTTTGCATGTGGGAAACCTCATTTAGTAGTATCAGTTGATTAGCTTTGCACAGACTGATGTCAGCAAACTGACAGTGTGTGAAATGGTATTTTTGCCAGCAAACCAAGTTCAGTCTTTGGTTGGCCAACCCTGCAACTGTGGTCTGTGAAATACTGTGCTAATTGACTAAACATATTTATAATGAATGCATATTAAGAAATCAAACATTCAGCCTTGTTATTATTCATTTAAAACCACGCTTAAGAAATGAGGAAGCAAAGTGTTTAAGTCTTAACTTTAATTCCTTTTTCCTATGCAATGGATATGAATAAGTAACAGATCTCCCTGAAACTTCTGCCATTTCAAAATGTTCATTTAAAAAAAACAGACCACCTTCTGATTTTTAAATTATTTCCAAATATTAATCACAAGTTAACCTATGGCATGTTGAGTATCTTTTGATTCGCCTCTAAAGAGAATTAAGCTTTCATCTGATGCTTCTTCTGTTCTCCATATTTTACTTGCGTTGGAAGGGATTAGAATCTATATGACAACTTTTTGTCATGCTTTTCTCGAAATAGATGGGGTTAAAAAAGACTGACCTCAGAATTTCTTGGAAAACTATTAATGACAAAAGAGTTTGTAATAACTGATTTTCATTAAATGATACATATTTATTAGTAGATACAGGCAGATCTAAACTTGGCAAATGCTGGTGTATGGTCTTTCTATATATTCAGCATAAGCAAGCATTATACGGACCCTGATTGTGATGAGTCTACATCTTAGGACTATTTGTTCAGAAAAATTGTAGTGGAGCAAGAATGGGTATGATTTTAAGCAGATACAGCTATACCTCTATGCAGGGACTTTTATTTTGAAATACAGGTAACTTATAATTGAGTTTGTCACTATGAAATTTATACTAAACCAAATAAAGCCACTCTTGCTCTAATAGAGGTTACTCCAGTGAGAAGGGAATCATTCTCCCGTATAGCTTATTTGGAGTTTGCCTTCATTGGGCTATGACTTCCTACTGTTGTGTAATAGTTCTTTTCTATCAGAGACAATCTATGAGTCTTTCCCTTGAACAACATAGAGAACAGAGCAAATTTGCTGTTATTTTTCTAGGTATGGCCCAAATTGTCCATTTAAAAATAACATTTTTTGATTGCAGTAGGTTTTCTTTTAATGTGTTGAATTAAGTTTATGCTTTCCAATTTTTCAATGCCTATCAGTAATCCTATTACAATTATTTTCATTTCATATAGTATTCAAAAGGATTTTTTACCGAACACAGTAAAACTAAAATGCTTGCTGATAAATGCAATTGTTCAAGTAAAATATTTTCAAAGATGATGTATTTTAAGGATGGTTGTGACAAATCTTCACAATTAGGGCCTTTGGACATACGGAATATTCAATACCACTGACTTTCAGTTAGAAACAAATTGTATGTTATGATATTTTTCATAATAGCTAACTGTTCTGTCCATTGTGGAACATATTTTTTTCAGTTTCTTATATTATGAAAGCCTGCCTGAAACTTTCGATTCTACTTGCATAATCCTTATTTATTTAATATTGTTAAGTTTTAGCAGGGAAAACCACTTGTTTCAAAGACACTTCAGTAACCTTGAAATATAAAGCTCATGCCAAAGACTCAGGAGAATTTAGGAGTGTTATGGATGTTGATATTTTTCTTTCTGTCTTTGAAACTCTGATACTCTGAAAAAGGAGGACAGACACTTAAAAGATAGTGAAGTTATAGATCTTGATATGATGCAGGAAAAATTGTACCTTTATGACATTGGGGAAAACCTACTTTCTTTGAAATATTGACAGTTTGAGTTGGGCTGGCTTATATCATGTCTTGACTGGGGAGGAAGAGATAGTGTGAACTGCTAATTATCTACAAAATCTCCAAAAGCCTCAGGCTGAGACTACTAGAAAAAGTCTTTTTTTAATATTTTATTTGATTACTTTCAACTGCTGATTTCAAATATATATCAACATATATTTTATTAGAAATGATGCTTGAGTTGGGGTGGTACCTGAATGTGTCATAACCCTGCTGTTTTATTTGGGGGGGGGAGGGGAATAAATCTGTCAGGGAGACAGAAAATATGCTTTTCTCCCAGAGTCCCTCCAAGAGAGCTTTAGCAGTAGCTGTCTGGATTAGGAAGTGATGGGTTTGCACTCCTTCCCGAGCTCTGCATTAATGAGCTGAGTCAGGAAGTGCTGACTCTCACCGTAGGCCATCGAACAAACTTTGTGAAGCTGACGTTTAGCAGGAGCCTAGAGCCTTGATTGATGAGTAGCTGGCCTCTGTAACTATATTAACCAATGTTGTTTGAATGGACTTATCTTCTGAAGCAGTTTAGATCACTAAATATGACAGCATTGTCCTCCCTATGCACTTGTCTGCCAATGTTTTATATGCAAATCCTATCATCTGTGAATGTCTTTCCACCCCACTGATGATAATGGTGACCTTAAATAGCACTACTGCTAAACCCACAGTAGAGTGCATCTATTCTGCAATGGTTACTTTGACTGACATACCTAAATGTATTCTTTGGTTTTCATTTACTTAGTGCTCTATTGACTCTCCATAGTACCAATTGTGTAAGACTGTCGTGTGGTACCATGTCAAACACCCTTCCAGAAATCTTTCATCCCTATTGTTACTTTTGTCAACCAAAGGTGATGAATTAATCAAATGATATGGGTTTGACAGGGTCTGTATTGGGATTTCAGAGATCTGCATCGTTTTGTGATTCTCATTGACCACTACTAAATATTATCTCTAGAACTGCCTGTGTGCTCTTTCATTTCAAAATGTTAACTTCTCTCAGATCCCCACTGGGAATGGGGAATAATTGTTTAATGGGGTTGGATGAATAGTCTAGTCACGACACTGCTATAGTGAGAATTTTACAGAAAGTGGGCAAATCCTAGTTTGTCAAAAGGCCTGCATTTACAGCAAGATTGATGTAATGATAAAACTGGAAGCTACACATAGGAAGCCATCTCTTACGTATGAAGTCTGTGTGTAAGAGCAAGCACCGGCTCCTTTCAGAAGGAGATGCCTCACCCCTCAGAGAAGCCCAAATGGATTTTGGCTGAAATACTAAAATGTGAATAAACTTAATGAAAGAGATGTGTGCTTGTGTAATTGGTTTTCTTACATGTGTTTCTTAAAATAAACAGTCAAACAAAAACTCTTCTGACATGAGAAGTGTGTTTGAGGGGGTGATCTGAAAACCCAGAATTGCTCGCACAATTAAGAGCTCTTGAGAACTAGAAATAGGAATTTGGAAGGTCAGCACTGGCCTTGTCTTGTGTGTTTGAGTTGTAAGTGTTCTTTTGTGGGCCATATTAATGCCTGTAGTTTAATTGTAAAGGAAGCTAGAAAAAGTTGTGTGGCCTGTTTGATTCAGGTGCTCTTGAAAGTTTGAAAAGAGCATAGCCAGTTCTTACAAACCTCATTAGGGAAAGTCTGCCAGAAGTATGCAGCAGCCTGTCCTATTAAATTGTGTTGGTTGGCATTAAAAATATTTTTCAGTTTTGCATAAGCAAATCTTTAATTAATGTAAAGGATCTTGGAGGGAATATGTAAAAACAAATGCCATAAGATTAGATGCAGAGTTTTTAATGAAGAAAGGATTCAAAGGAAATACTTCTCAAGCATTTTTTTTTCTTAATGGATTGTACACATGCAAAGCATCCCTCATACTTTCAAATAGGGTGTGTTGATTAAACCTGAGAACACTTCAGTTTTTCTGAAAACTTTTTTAGGTGTTGGGGGCATAAGCAGAGCAAGCCATAGGTGATTCTTGCTGGGTGTGTTCAGGGGGGGATTTTTTTTTTTTGCAATGACTGCAAGGAAAAGAAGTAACAGGCTCTAATTCCTCTTGTAATTCCTTAATTTCTTTTCGGGTGATGTGTAGCAGAAAATTAAATTTTTTAACTCCCTGCAGGGCTGGCATTGAAAGCTTTATCTTGAAATTTAAAGAGGAGGTTCTTGTAGTGACATGTAGCACTCTCAAATATTTATGCTTTTTGATGTTAAGGTTGGGCAGTGGAAGAAAGAAGGAAATAATTGATAAATGTAGCTTAACCAGTGTTATTTACCACTCGGTCTCTTTTGAAAAGACAGTTTTCTGTCTGTTTATTTTTCCTAAAATGGCTGATAAGTGGTCTTTCCTTTTTAAAGATCCTCTTCTCCCTTTTCTTCTGCTCCTTCCATGAAATCATTTATATGCTGTGCTTTTTGTACTTATCTAGTTAACCAGAGTCTTGAAGTCATTCACAAAAACATTGATTATAGCTTTTCATATGACTATTACCAATACATAGCCCAAATATCTTATTAAAAGTGTGATGCTGCAAGTGCTGCTTGGATTCTTTCAGTGAACTCTGACCCAAAATAATTGTCTTAAACGCAAGCTAAACTTCTGAGTTATCATGTGATTAAAAAAGGTCATTGAATAATACTGTAGAATGCTGAAAATATTAGAAAATTGGTTTGGAACCTTTTGTGGATGCTGGAAACTTCTCCAGTGTAGGATGTGCTTTAAAAAAGTAAAGAAATGAGCATCTAGAGTGTGTTTTAAGAATGTTCCATTATGAAAGAAGGAATTTTTTGACCTAGGTCAAAGCTTTTAGGACAGATTGTTTCCTTATGAGCATTTTTAAACAATGGTTATGTTATTAAGACTCTTGGCAAAAAGTCAGATTAAGGGGCGGGAGGAGGATAGGCACTTGAGGGAAGCATTTTCTATGTGATCCATTGAGAAGCTTGGAAGCCTGTTTCAGAGGATGTAATCAAATAAAATGGGAATTTCCCATTAAAAACATAGGGCATAAAATTCTCAAATATTTACTGGGAGTAGTTTCACTGCTATTTTCCAAATATGACCTATTTAATTCCATTTCTTTGATTAAAACAAAATTATGGATATAGGAACAAAATTGAGGCCTGAGAGGAGTAGTCTATTCAATCAGCTTTCTTCCTAGCTTTTTCTTTAATATGTGAATTTAAGAAATCAATTAACCTTTCTTATCTTTTTGTTTTTAATAGCATGCTTGGTGATCTGTCCCTTAGTCATATGCATCAAGACTAGGACACTTTTCTTAATGAGTATGATGCCTTCAAAGAAACATACCCATTCAAACATTTAAAAGTCAAAATGTCAACAAAGGTATCTTTTTAATTTATATGTTACATTTGTCTGTATCTCCAGTCTCTCCCTTTCTGTCAATTCTATCTGACTCCACTTTGTCTTCTAATACTATATTGGTGCTACACACTTATGCATGTTATCAAAGTTTTATTCTGGTCTTTGGAAAAATATTTATGCAAGCTGAGTATGAGTGATTTGATCTAATATAGAATGTAGGGTATTTTTCTCCAGGAGAAAAATGCCAGGTTGATGTTGGGTTTAAGTCAACATGTGATTTTTTTGAAGTTCAGATTGAGTACTCTGCAAGTGTCTTTATTTTTGTATAAGGTTAAGATTTTCAAATCACAAGTTTTTTCTTTTTTAATTTAGAAAAAAGAAAGCAGTACGCAGTTCAATAAATACTGCCCATACTCAAAATTGTTGAGGTGGCATGGTAGCTATGGAGGTATAATGAGTTTTTGAGGATATGCATAGGATGGTCTTAATTGAGGACATGGAGGCAGGGTTTGAGAAGTTTGCCTAAAATGGGCTGCTCCTGAATATCTGACTCAAAGTGCCCCTAAGTATGGTCATGAATGAAGATATGGCAATCCTCTTATCAGAAAGAACAACCTGAGAGAATGAAACCTGGGTTTTATGTCTACCTCTGCCAGCTGTGATCTCGGCAACCTTTCAGACCCTCGTCTGAAAGGAGATACAATGCCAGTCTGCCTTCTGATGATAAATGAGTGCGAATTAGGGAAGAGGATAGAAGTGAACTTGTGATCTTTTGTCCTTTGTGCCTCTGTAGGTCTGATTTGACATGCGAGGAACCATGGGACTAAAATTGCTGTAATTCAGCAGTCTTGCTTTAGTATCTTTCATTTAAGTAGATACTGTCAGCGTGTCTATACACAACTATATAGAAAAGATCTTAAAGTTTATAACTTAAAGGTAATTCATAACAGTTAACTTTTAAATTTATGAATGCAGTATTTTCCACAATAAGAGACACAAGCAAACATTTAATGGGTTTAGCGGGCATGGTGGATTGGGTATATGGTCGGACTTGATGATCTTTTAGGCCTCTTCCAACCATAATGATTCTATGATTAAAAAAAGAGTGCTTATAGCTTTCTTCCATGAACACTTGACATAAGTGTGAAAACTTTAATATAAACTAATCTTTCATAAAATGTGCCTATGTAAGTATTTTAAGTAGAAAACATAGCAAAAGCTGTATTTTTTTTTTTCTTTGAAGATTCATTTGCAAATGGGAGAGAAGCTTTGTGAAATCCACTGTTTATTGTAAAGCAGAGCTGATAACAAATATTAATACTCTTAAGGCACTATATTTATAGATGATGTTTGGTATTTAGGAGGATTTCGTATGCCTAGGCAGTGGGAGGTTACAGATACACAACCATGATATATACCCAATGTATATATGCAAAATACATACAGGCAGTCACTTTCTAGATGAAACAACATTCAGAAAATGCTTGCTGGTACCCCAATATTGCATTATTTTCTGACAATAATTTGGAAGTAAATTTATGGCATCAGCTTTTTTTATAAGGGTCAAGGTGACGTCCCCTGTTGACGTCCCCTGTTGGTGCTATGACTTGACATGCTGCTAAGCAGTCTTCTTACTGAGCTAAAAGGTGTGTGTGAGTGTTAATATTCTCCTTTAGTCATCTTGTACACTTATCCCTATATGTGAGGACAAAATACGTGGTTGCCTTATCGCCTCAAGGCAGATTTTAAGCAGGTGCTACCAGTTTGATGTTACAGGAATTCTTGAACCCAGTGGCTGCTTTTAAAAGGTATGAGTGAAAACAGGCCAAGGAGGAGGCAGGGTATTGTGCTTTATTTGTGTTGAAGTAGGGGGTGGTTCTTGATTTCTGCTAGTGTCTAAGGAGGCCAGTGAACTATGGATCCTCAAAGGATATGTACAGCTTTATGATGCTCTGCAGGTGGATCCTGGAGTTGTGGGAAGAAAATCAGATTGGTTATGTGGGCGATGCAGGGAGGTATGGATATAACATTGGAAGAAACCAGGACAGATGAAGGTTAAGACCTTTTTTAGATCAAATTTTATTTCTGTACTTTATATATAAAGATGTCTATCTAAACTGATCATTATTTTACTGACTGATGAGTAAGCTTCAAACATAAACTGACAGTTGTCCAAGTGTGCTGGTTACATAGTGGGAGCATAGAGGAGAATGCTTTGTGTGGGAACTAATCGCAAAAATCAACTGAAATGTTGTATGGTGGAATATTATTCCAGAGGAAATTAGAATAACTGTTCCAATCTTCTGCTTTTTTTGTAGTGGACTGGATGTAGTACAGCTAGGTATACTGTAGTGAATAAGCTCTCTTGGGTGGAAAGAAACTGGGTTTAGGACTTCTGTGATTATTATTATCATGCATTAAAAATACCATAAATCAGAATGTGCCTAATACTGCAGAAACATTTGTGGACAGGTCATGCTAAAGCTATTTCAGTAAGAATAATTTGTCTGGGATCAAGTTAAAAATTCTTCATTATTTTAAGAATATATGAATCAGGGTTAAATGTATAATTGGCTTTTTATTGGGGACACAATAGGGAAGTCTTTGACCTCTTGGATATAGATGCTTTGCTACAGAGGAACTAAACTAGCCAGTGTTTTCAGATGTTTTAACAAGTATTTATTCTCAATACTATTAAAAACAGAATTAGAGTGAGATATGACAGAGCCAAATATTCTTTCCAAAATTTTCTTCAAAGTTGGAGTTTCTGACAGTTTCCTCCTTCTTCAAACATTCCTTTCTCCCTTGAGAATTCCTAACTGAGAGCAAGCATTTAATTTCATTTTCAGAATTTATCCTTCTCTCCCTGCTGTTTACAATGACCTGCCCAGGACACTTAAAACAAGACTCTTCACATATACCTTTTCCTTCATACTCCTTGTTCTTAGGGTCTTGCCGTTTAGCTGTTCTAACCTCTTCTCCCCCACAATCCCAACTTCTTACCCGCAGTATCATTAGCTGCTATAGCCTGCTGAGCCTGGCACTTCATTGGTCTTCCTACTAAATCTCCAGCTTCTGTTTCTGTCAGGTATTTCAGAAACACGGGAAAAGTATTTATTTATTAAAGAAAAGCCTTATCCCTGACTGGAGCCTGAAAGCATAAAAGACGTGTGCCAGGAAACAAGAATGGATGTATGGTATCAAGTGATGGGCAAAACCATTTGAAACTTTTGACACGTGCATGAACACATGCGAGCTCATTCTACCACCAAGTAATTGTGATGCTATTAAATTTTCTGGTCAAGAGGTTTGCATTGCTTCTTTCCTTGCTAGTCTCTGACAAACAAGAAGTCTGCCTTCCCAGGCTTTCATCTTACGGAATGTGTAAAGAGGTGCTAAAAGCTCCTTTTTACTTCAGAGGATATAGGTTATACCTACCCCTGTATATACAGCATTTCTCCTTTGGTAGTCCTTGGGCAGGGGAGAGTGGAGCAGCATCATGCAGGGAGGTTGTGGGGCTTGAGTATCTTCCTGGTGCAGGCAGCATTACTTCTACCCTGAGATCAGTGGAAATGATGGTAGAGGCATAATGGGACTGAGTGATGGGGCTACGCTTGTAATGTATTCGTGGTACAGCACAGGGTGATGGAACAAATCATCCTGAGTGA
>NW_009604780.1:0-557 GCF_000690535.1 Cariama cristata
CCCGCCGGACATGTCCCCCAGCATCGCCCAGGTGGGTGCAGCTCCCCGGCACTGAGCCTGGTTTTGGCAGCACCCAGGCACCGCATGGCAGCTGTGGCCCCTCCGGCCCCACCGCTTCCCCATTGCTGGGAACGGCACCGGTCGATGCCAGCATCAGCGTCTCTGCACCAAGCGGCACGGCACCGGGCTCCGCGTCATGGTGCGTGGAGGGGGAGACAGTTTTTAGGGGAAGTTCAGTGACCTCCAGTGCTGTCACACCCAAAACAGCCGTGGGCAAGGGGAGGGGAGGCCACTCCTCTCTCGGGAGCAGATGTTATGCCAGGGCCTCAACTGTCACCACCGGTGAACTGGCTCCACCTCGGTTCTGGCTTCGCTGGGACCAGGACTCCAATTTAAACCCGGCCAAGTTGGCAGAGTGAGGCCCTGGTCAAGATAAAAGGGGGTCCTGCTTCGGTGTAACTTCTCTACCTCCACCCCTGTGTCCCCAAAACCATGAGGCTGACTCCCAGACCCGCAGCACCCAGCACCCACTGCTGTGCCCACCCGCGTGCCCCCGC
>NW_009604781.1:0-8744 GCF_000690535.1 Cariama cristata
TGGGCCACGACGTTTTCGGTGGTGCTGGGGTTGGCAATGGAGCTGGAAAAGAAGCCCGTGGACCTGCTGTTTTAAGTTCTGGGCCCCTTTCAAACGTTCCGGGGCAATATTTCCAGCGTGTTCAAGAGGGGATCGGAGTATGAGAGCTGGGAGTTGGGCCATGACGAGGTCTTTGGAATTAAATACTCTTTAAGTAGAGAATATGCTGGTGATGTGAGTGCAAAAAGCATAAATTGAGATGAGGTGTGTTGCATTGGCCTTGGCGATTATCGTATGAGAGAAACGCGGTGGAGTAGCCTGTGCAGCAAACTCCCTTATCAGTGATGAAGTTTGTTATGCTGGTCTCTCTCTCCACCCCCTCCCCAAAAATACAAGCACCATTGCATGTTTACCCCACTTGGCAAAATCAATAGCCACCAAGTGTTTGTTTTCATCGCAGATAAAGCATGTTGGGCGAGTTGTGGTGTGTTCTGTTATGTGTGGCGTTCTTTCCTTCTATAGTATAGATTCTTTGGAGAGCCTGTGGTAGAAGCTTGTGTCGAGAATGGTGCAAGCTGCATTGACATCAGTGGAGAACCCCAGGTACGTGGCAGTAGAAAAACCTCTACCTTCTATCAAGGACCTATTAAAGGAGTATTT
Source organism: Cariama cristata (assembly GCF_000690535.1). Taxonomy (NCBI): domain Eukaryota; kingdom Metazoa; phylum Chordata; class Aves; order Cariamiformes; family Cariamidae; genus Cariama; species Cariama cristata. The sequence continues at coordinate 640 of NW_009604781.1, forward strand.
GTTCAGCATGTTTTGTGTTTCTGCTAGTGTTTTTGAACACGAAGACAAATTCTGCCTGCTGATCTCCAATTTTAAGATGCATTAATTGTTTTAAAGGACATTAATGTGTATTAGTTGTGTAGTTTTCTTACTTTTAGACAAGAGCCTGTCGGGTCCTCCCTGGAAAGCCAACACTTTTGAATTCTGCTTCAAGTCTCGGTTGTGATTCCACATAGGAATTTTGTGTAGCTCCCATTTGTGCTGCTGCGAGACTTTCATACCACAAAACAGGAATCACATGTATCTGTCTTAAAGATGCTTGTAAGTGGTGTGAAGTATGTAGGGTGCTGTGCTAGGACATTAAAGTGCTGATGGCTAATATTGGATATGGCCAAATACGGAGTTCTGCTTAAAACATTTGTTCTGACTCTGTTTTAGTTTCTGGAAGGAATGTACCTGAAATACAATGAAAAAGCTGCGGAAAAGGGAGTATATGTCATTGGAAGCTGTGGCTTCGACTCTATACCAGCCGATATGGGAGTACTGTACACCAGAGACAAGTTGAAAGGTGACTTATTTAAGTGTGACCTTATGCTGAGAAAGGAATGCAGATTATGCTTTCACTTGGTTCCTAAAGCAGCAAGGCTTATATGGAAGCTCGCTCACTCTCTCTTTTTGCCTGCCTTCACCGGCTGACTAGTTTCAACCAAATCTGGTAGATAACAATTTAAAAGTAAACCATATTCCCACTGGATTGGAGAACAACGGTTGTTAGGTGGAGGAGGGATTCCAAGTAACATTGCTCACTAAGAGCACAGAACCTTCAGTGGTCAGCCAGCATGAGGACGTCCCTAGGCAGGTGTCAGTGTGCTGCCTCTTGTGCAGTGAGAATCTTGTAGGGAAGAGACAGTGGGGACAGGAGACAGCGTTTTGGGTTTTTTGGGTGTTTGGTGGGGAGTTTTTTCTTGTCTTTTTTGGTTGGTTGGTTGGGGTTTTTTGTAGTAGTTAAGCTCTGCCAGCCTCCATAAGTCCATCTCTGTTTTCACAGCCTATGTCATCCTTCATTTTGAAATTTGGAGGAAAACTATATATGGCTCTTAATAGTCTCTTCCTTTTTTTTCATTGATTTCCATTATCTCATTAACTAGATAAGACAAACGAAAAATCTAATGAGTAAAGGTAATACTAGTGACCCTTACTGAAGTACTTTACATAAGAAATTTGATAGTGCTAACTGAAATAGCTGCAGGACTTAATCTTAGTTTATTTTACTTTGAGATAAAGATGGGACTTTGCCTTTTTAACTGATAAATGTCAGTGGCCTGCTATTTGAGTGTACCGGTGTACTCTGGTTTTCTGAACTAATGACTGTACGTGCCAAGCGATGTTTTCCTCTCCCCTAAAGGTACCTTAACTGCTGTTGAAAGTTTCCTGTCAGTGAAATCTGGGCCTGAGGTTAGTTGGTTTATACTTTCTTGGAAACTTGGAGGTATTTGTGATCACGTCACTGTAGCCCATTAGAATAACTGTCGCTGCATCAATTCAGACCAAGGAACAAGTTGGCAGTTCTTTAATGATGAGAACTAAGAACTAAGAACTTTAGGAGCTAATAGAGGTATCCCAAGCAAACACCCTTTTGTAAGGTTCATTTGCATAGGCTGTCTACCTGAAGTTTGTGGTGTTAAGATGTTCCAAGAAATACTCAGTTTTTGCAGAGCTGTGGGAAGGATTCATACACAGGTACACTCCAACAGATACGTAGTGTGTAGCCAGCAGTCCTAGTTTGGCTGTTTGCTTGGGTTGTTTTTTTGTTTGGGGAGGGCAGTGTTTCAATATGCTTTAATGCATGTAATCACAATACAGGTATATAATAGCTGTAATGATGTGTAACGTATGTAATGATTCTGAGGTCCTTAGTAAAACAGTACGTGAGACCTTTAGATACTGAATTAATCGCTGTTCCATGGTATGTCACCAGGGTTCTTGTGTGCATGATGGGACCTGGAAGTCAGCTGTTTATGGCCTTGCGGATCAAGACAACTTGAGGAGGCTTCGAAAAAAGATAGGATATGCCCCTGTTCCAGTAGTTGGGGCAAAACTTAAAAGAAGGTAGAAGAAGCGTAAGATGTGAAATGTGCTGTCTTCTAACAGTTCCAGGATTTGTCACATAGGTGGTTAACATATTATTAAATACTAAAAAGATGCATTTAGGACTTCAGTATAATATGAAGACATAGATGCTCGTCTATTAGAATTGAAGATAAGTTCAGTTTTACTGATTTGTTCATATTTTACTGAAAAGAAGAACATGCCCCAGCACTTACTGGGCCTCAAAGTTAACTTCTTCTATGAGACATTTAGTGACATGGCAAAGTTTTGAGTTTGGTTTCAGAAGTGATGAGCAGAACGGAAGAAAGAAATGTGAGGAGAATATTGTCTTGATTATCAAATGCAACCTTGCTGTAGCGCGTGGAATTTTGAGTTGACCCAGGGATAAATCTGGAATGGTTTACTGTCAGTGACAAGAGCTAATGTCATAAAATGCTTGAGAAGAAGCTAGGATTGGTAGGGCTGTTATGATCAGGGTTTTTTCTGACTTTTTTTTTTTTCCCCACTTGCAGAGGACTTGTGTTTTACAATCAGGAATTCAAAGAGTACTCCATTCCATTCATGGGATCTGATGGTTCTGTTGTGAAACGGACTCAGCGTTATTTGCACACAGAGTTGCAGGAAACTCCTGTAAGTTACTGTTAATAGTATGCTGTGTCTTTTTTTATTTCAAGAAGTCTTTCCTCTGTGTAGGAACTCTTCTCAGCGCAGATCTATGTCGTAGGGTTTCTGTAGCTAGGTAAACACCAATGAGCTGTCACGTGCTTTTGCTTCTGTAAAGAAGGTGGCTTGTTCTGTTGATCACCTTTGGGAGCTGCTTGGCCGAATGTGGTCTAGGTTTTTTGTGGTGCGCTGGCCTGTTTCCTACTACTTGATACCCTGCCTGATGAGCTCGCTTATTGCTGCAAGTGTCATAGTTACGAGAGTCTCTTGCAGGGTTCTCATGCTGTCTGATTTCTGGGTATGGATTTGTAGGGAATGGAAGCATTGAGTCACAGAAATATTTGAAAGGTAGGCCTCATGATTTTGGGGAACGATAAGTACATTAAATTCTGTTCCTGTGCAGAGGCTTTTTTTGCTGTGTCAGTAGAGCTTCTGAAAGCATCACAAGTGTAGTCTGTGTAACTAGTCAGGCCAGTATAGTGTTGTAAACGTTCTGATAAAGGATTCATATGCTGCTTATTTGTATCTGGAGGGTTCTTGGACGCTTGGGTCGCTGGTGTGCAGAGTAAAGGCAATGTGAAGGGGCGGTGGTGGAAAAGATGGTTAGTTTTTGTTTTCCATGGTTTCCTGCCAGGAGACCAGCACAACAATCCGTATAACCGCTGTGCTGAATCACAGGCATCAGTTAAGAGATGAAGGTGAGATAGCACTCTCAAAATCTCCTTGGGAACTACTACTGAGAAAGGCTTGCCATTGCTATTCCAGACTTCCAGAAGCAAGGCCTCAGTTTCTCTTAAACTAAAGCACAAAGAGGAGGCAAGGAAGGTCTTGGGAAAGCAGCATGAAATCAGATATCAAAACACATCTTCTTTAAAGTTTTCCTCTCTTGTTTACCATGCTCGCTCCCTCGCCGTTCTGGAGTTACGTTGTCTTCTCATAATGAATTAGCAAGTGGAGCTTTATTCAGAGTTGTTCAGGACCAAGACAATTGTGTAAGGCCCTGTTCAAACAGCTATCTATTGTATCGAACAATTGCCTCCTAATTTGAGGGTAGATTTATTTTTATGAATGAATCGATTGAAAAATTTTAACGCAAATTCTGTCACTGAGAAGACGTTTTTCCCTCAGGTGCAGTATGGCGCCTATGTGAACATAGGTGGTCTTGGCTCTGTTATCAAGCTGATGTTTGCTGGCATTTTATTTCTTCTTCTTGTGAAGTTTAGCTTTGGAAGAAAACTTCTGACAAAGGTAAGTGTTCAAAGCACAAAATTAAGTCTCCAAGCACTTAATTTTTTTTTCTTCCCCTCTAGTTTCTTAAGGTAGACCCTCTGTTGATCTTCCCTTCCTCCTTTCCCCTCTTGTTATCTAGTACCCAGAATTTTTCTCTGCTGGACGCTTCACCAAGAAAGGACCAACCCAGAAGCAGGTAACTGACTGTTTTCCATCACAATTATTGAATGACTTTGTTGTAATGGTGGAGGAGTAATGTAGAGTCAACTGCTTCGTCTCAAAGAAATAATTTCTCAATGCACATTGTGTGTGCCTGTTCAGATAGCTGTGAATATTGAAATGATCATGCCTTCTGTTACTAGTCCTCAAAGTATGTGGAACTCATGAGAGGCAAAAATGGATCATGTTGCCGGGTCTGATGTCTTTACATGGATGGCTCACAGCACTCAGTTTGCCAAAGGTGATGACACAGGGTGACCGAGTAGTAAAAACCCAGGACCGAAAGCACTGAGAGACTAAGTGGACTTTAGAAGAGGAACAGTTCCAACAAAGTGGAAGCGATTAAAAATACAGATTGTACCTTTGAAGCAATAACGCGAAAGAACTACTCTCATCTTTAGATGGATCACAGCATTTGGCGTAATAGATGCTTAGATTTAGTACTTGTGCTTGCCTGGTAGAAGTGCGTTACTGTTCTGGTGACCACACTTGTCCTGTCTGCTGCAGATGGATGGAACCTCTTTCACAATGACTTTTTTTGGCGAGGGTTACAGTGAGGGGCAGGATCCCCAGAACGGCAAACCAAATGTAAAGATCTGCACTGAAGTGAAAGGACCAGGTATGTATGCGAGTAGCAGCTAACTGCTTTTTGCCTCACATTCCCTACTCTAAAACAGGTTTATGGTTCCACTGCTGTTCCTTTCACCCTCGAGGAGCACTTGGAACGTGGACAAAGTCAAGCCTTTGCAGAGGATTACCTTGGATACTAGCGTTCATTGTGGCCTTTTCTGTGAAGCAGCTGGTTCATTTGTGTTCTTACCGTTCTCTTTCCTTCTGACTTTCCCTGTACCAATCTTCATTTTTGCAGAGTAGAGCAGTTCAAGGGAGGTGCTTTAAGGATAGTTTTCAGTTGTTCCAGCCTGGACGTACTACTTGTTTATTGCCAGTCCCCTGTGAGGGAATGTAGGCAGATCTGGCATGGTATCGTTTCTCGCTGTGACATACCTGTGTTTTGATCCTTCCTTTGGGGGGAGATGACTCCTGAAGTCATGTTTGGAGGCAGCAAGAATGTATATTCAGGAGTTAACGAAGCAGAGCTGCTTCAAGTAACTAGAGATGTAGCTGAATGCAGCACTCTCACAGAAAAGTCAGAATGTAAGCACAGAATGGGGAACGCTCTTGCTGTAATGGAGAGCCCTCGATTACCGTGAAGGCAAAAAAGTTGTTCTTAAATGGGGGAGGCTGTACGTAAGAGCAAGATTACATTCTACACTTAAACACACTGTACGTTGTTGTGTGTGTGTTTTGGTGTGTGTTTTATTTTGTTGTGTGTGTTGTTTTTTTTTTTTTTTTTGTCAGACCCTGGCTATATTGCTACACCAATTGCAATGGTTCAGGCCGCTGTATCTCTTCTGGAAGATTCAGCCTGTCTGCCTAAACAGTAAGTACTCTCCCACGCAGAACAGCTTGATCTCCCTTAAGGCTACTGTGTGCACAGGCTTCTCTTTGAAAATACAGCTCTCATAGCCATGCGGATTTCTGCGGTACCTCACCCAAAAGGCTGTGCAAGGGAGATCCTGCACCACCAGCTGATTTAGAGCCACTTAATCTTCATCTGCCTTTCAGTTTGAAAGGATGTAGTCACAGGTTTTAGTAATGCTTTTGCAGCATCTATTGCATCAGTGTCTGTATCTTCAGTTAAAGGAATGGTTTCTATTGAGTTTGCTGGATGCAGAAGTGAACCTTATGAATGTAACCAGCTTGCCGAATTCCTCGAATGCTCTCCTGTGGGACAAAGTGGCTTTTTCTTTCTGGGGCAGGGAAATGCATCTTTGACTTCAAAAGCAGATGTCGCTCAGTCACTGTACCACTCATGGTTTTTCGATTTTGATTAACAGGGGTGGTGTATATTCTCCAGGAGCTGCCTTCTCCAAAACAAAACTGATTGATCGTCTCAACAAGCATGGTGTTGAGTTCTCTGTCATTAGCAAGCCTGAAGTCTGAAGTCAAAACATAACTCCATGAACTAACGGTTTTCCTGGGTCTAACTCCAATAAAACTCATTTGGCTGTAAAAGCCTAATCATAAAATAGTTTCATTGTGCTATTGTTTACAGCAGAAACAGAAGAAAAACGGAGTTAAAAGTTATACCACTCTTTGCTACCCTGTAAAGGGTACTGAGGTTTAATTCACAAGCATATTAAATCAGTGACTCACTGGGTACTGGTTCTAGAGTTCTGTTTAATCTCTTTCATCTAAGTTTGAAGTCCCTACTTAATGGAACTGCTCCAGCACCTGCTTCCCGATTCACCACAGCCTTCCCGCTTCCCCCCATTCCGCAACTCTTCTAAAGCAGGCAGGCCCTGGGTGACAAGTGCCTTAGCAGATGAAGCCACTAGTTTCTCCTCATGCCTGTGTGCGATAGTTGCTGTTACTTTGTGGGGGCCTTACTTGCAAAGCCTTAGTGCCCACGGTGAAATGAAAGAGTAGCTGTTGTTTCTCAGAGTTTAAGGACTGGGTTTGTCTCTCTCCTGGCTTATAATAAAGATCAGTCGACTCTGTACTCTTGTCTTCAGCTATGTTGACTTTCATCCTTAGGAGCTGGCCTGTAGCGAGCTGTGCTAAAAAAGCAGAGAAGAGAAAAAGCAAATAGGAGGGTTCATCAGCAGGATGCTCACTGGCAATGGGGCTGGAGTGGCCCTACGAGCTGGTGGTTTTTGGGGGCCTGGGGGCACCAGGCGCCAGTTTGTGGTGGAGGAGGTGACTGGAGTAGGTGGCAACTGGCGGGGAGCTGGACCGAGCTGGGAGAAGCCACAGGCAGAGGCTGGGTATGGGTGGCAGTGGGGAGGCATGTGGCAGAGTGCCGTTGTCTGGGGGCGGTGAGGCCGCAGCGACCACAGGTTATTTCTGGACCCCAGTGGGAGAGTTTCAAAGACCACTTGTAATATTTGGGACACAGATGATCTTGAACACAGAGTCAGCGTGCAGGCAGGCAGTGATTTAGGACATCTCTGCTTTGGGCGATCCTCGCTCCGAGAGCAGCAGTGGTGGGCAGTGTGCGAGTGCCTGCAGCCAGGGTGAGGAAACCCAACGTGCCCATCTGCTCGCGGTCAAGGAAGTGGCAATAGATAATGGTGAGTCCAGGTAAAACAGAGCCACCCTGGGTTTTGTGTCTGCATATCACAATGCACCAGCTTCAAACCCTCCACATAAAAACCTTGCTGCTGGTCTTCTCTAATCTTGAGCCCACCAGGCTTCCTGGTTTTAGATGGTAAGTCTGTTACCAAGGGAGAGAGATTTAAAGTAAAAATTTGTTACTAAAATAAGAAAAGAAAATTGTTACACTTAATAATAAGGATAGAACAAAAATTAAGATAGGTTACAGTCAAGCATGGGGTAGTTATTCTGGCTGTACCATGGTTAGAAACTCATTCCCAGAGCGTTCCACTTTCCAGGTAAATTTAATCTACATTGAGAGCTCACATCTGTAGACCTAAGATGTTTGCAAAATTCAGCATAAAGGTGTTATTTCCCTCTGCTTCTGTTATCGTCATTAGATGAGGAGTTTAAACAAGCTGATTCCATCAGCTGCTGAAACTAAGGAAGTTTCGGTTTCTGTGTATTCATTTTTTTCCTCTCTCACCTGCTCATTGCATCAAATTTGTCTGAAATGGGCCACATGGCCTCAAAACTAATGAGGAGGAAGGTACAGGGGAAAGTAGTTCACACACAAGCGGCAAGTTGCATAAACTTTAGAAAGCAAGCTAAAAATTCAGTCCTGTGAGACAGATATAATCTTCAAAATCCCCTCCCAGCTTAAGAGAAACAGATTCCCCATTTTCAATTAGGAAAGGGTCCTGTATCTGCCAACACAAGACACTAGCGAGAAGTGGAGCATGGGGGGG
>NW_009604781.1:8775-17883 GCF_000690535.1 Cariama cristata
GTAGTAAATCAAAATGCTGACTTTCTTCTGGTCCTCTTTTTTCTTCAAAAAGGAGCAAAACAGAGAACAAAGAAGAAAAGTACTACAAGGGATGAAACAGCTTGGCCAGTGCTATGGTGCCAGAGCAGCCAGGTAGCTCAAGCAGCAAAAAGCTGCTGTTATGTCCCGATACCCCCCACTGCAGCCAACATGCCCAGAAGGGTCACGTTAACAGAGCATAAAAGATGGTTTTCAAATTACAATAAGCAAAAAAGAAATAAATGTACACAGACAACTAACATTTGTTAATACAGAAACAAAGCGAGTTTGTTATAAATTGCCAGCATACTGAAAGTAATATGTAAAGACAAGAAGTAACTCAAAGGTAAAACGCACTTGAAAAAACCCCACAAACTTAATGGAGTGTCATCCCATTGTAAAAATAACGCAGGTTACATGGATCAAAACTTCCCTTCATCCCAAACCGCTACATAAGCTTAATTCATGTAGTTATTTATCAGATCCATACCGTCTCATCACAAATCTGTTTCTCCTCCAGCATTTCTTCAACCTACCCTTAAGTGCGTAACCCTTATCGCTGTCTAGGTAGACCCCATCATCAGGTATGTTTCAAGAAATCACTTTAATTAAATATTAAGTCATTGAGCATCTAGACAGCATCATAGAAAATTCAAGAAGTGCAAAAGTTAATTTTTGATAGCTGGGCAGGGTGGTTCAATCAGTATTTACTCTAAGGCTATCTGCAGAAACAAAAAGCCCATATTTCTGATTTCTGAGTGAACAGCTGTGGCCACGTATACCTGCAAGTGCTTAAGGGTCGATGGAAGGTGAGAGCACCTGCTACGTTACGGTGATCAGCTCGTACGAGGGTCCCAGTGCCAGCAACTGGTGGGATCACAGGTCATGGGGTGAGCAAGTTCAGCGTCAGCAACCAAAGCCAGGTCACGGGTGACAGAGACCCGCGTGTCTGCGGTGTCAGCAAGTGGGGCAGCGCGGGTCTCAGTGCCAGCAGCTGGACTGGGGACCACTGGCATGGGGCACATGTGCCCACGGTGCCAACGAGGGGAGGGAGCAGGGTGGGTGTGTTTTCCCTCAGCCGTACGTGCACGTGTAAGTCGCTCGCAGGCTTCAGGGTGGGCTAGCCAGGGTGTGGGAGGAAGAGCTGTCTTTGGAAAGACCTGGTGTCTCGGTCAGAGGGGACGGAGGGAGGGAGAGCCCAACGTGGGGGCACAGACCACAGCCGGGCTTGAGGCCGTGCTGATCTTCTGGGGCTCTGTCAGCGTGGGTGGGTGTGGGAACCTGTTCTTTTCCCGATTCCAGGTGGCTTTGAAGAGCTCTTTGCACACAATGGGCACCAGGCCTCTCTTTGCCCCGTATCCCATCATCGAATAGCTCTTCCCCAAGCTGGTCTGGCCGTACACCAGCAGAGTCACCTGGTAACCTTGCCAGGCGTCCTCCAGCACTCCTTGGCCACGCTCACAAAAGACCTCCCTCTAAAAAACCATCAAGTGCATCCTCTGCATAGATGAGCCAACAAATGCATACACAAGCACTGCTGCCCCCACTGAGAGTTTCAATTAGGAACTGAGACTTGCAAACACGCTTGAAAGTGATACCAAGTTCTAGGATGAAAGAGACGTAGAAAAAAATCTAAATAACACTTAAAACCAGTAAACTGATGAACACCAGTCGTTTGCATTATGCTTACATGAATGTTAATAATGGGGGATAAACAAACTGACCAGTCTACAACTGTGTAGCAGCTAAACCTGCTTTTAGTGAGTCCTTTGAATAAAACCTTACCTGGCCTGCGTAGCGGTTGGATCCTGCCGAGATGAGCATGCCATTCTTGTCCTTTAGGAAGCCACTGAGACCACCAGGCCAGATCACAAGGAAAGGTCTTCCTGGGCCCTGGACTCCTGGGGTCAGAGATGCTTGTGCTGGTCGTGTTGCACCCCTACTTCCCGCATCCTTCTCTCTCTTTCTCTCTGTAAAAAGGACAACTGTAGTAGCAAAATACAAACATTCAGCCATTCACTAATAATTCATGGTTTAGTCGGGATTGAAACCAAGTTCAACAGCAACGCACGCCACACCAGTGCCTGCTCTCGAACCGTGCCAGGTGATACACAGCCAAGGAGTAAGTGACCTGAATGAACAGGCACATCAGTAACCCTAACTTGCCTTTTTCCCTCCACCTCACATACCCGTCATCCACACAGCACAGCGCACTGGGAAACGCACTTTATTTTAGGAACAGCTGTAATTCAAAAGGAACCACAGTGCGTTTATCTCCAAGCATATCAAAGAGACTCATTACCTTGACTACTTTGGTGAAAAAAGCATTCCTGGAATGGAAACCTGGAAATTTTGCACAGAAGACACATGTACAAACAAAGTAACAAACAAATGCTATCTTATTACTTGAAATTCTCTTATTTCCTAGTGTTCTCCGATTGGCCTAGACTAATAGGTTACAAGCATTGCCTAACACCTCACAAGAAACTATGGCTTGGCTTCTGCCTCTAGCTTGTTTTTCCCCCACCAGAAGTCAACAGCTACGCTATTTATGAGTAGTTACACGGGACCTGATGAAATTGCAGCAAATGAATTTACTACAGTAAATTTATTACAAATAACTTTACTAAAGTAGTCTTCCACAAGAGGAAGGTCTGCTGGGGGACTGAAATAGTTATCTGCAGCCTTATTTGCACACTGGGCATGCACAAATACTAAGGCAAATAAACTAACTCAACGTGCATCGGTTAACCCTTTAAGCACCAAGTGGTTATCAAAAGAAAAATAGATTTGCTTTAATTCTCCCTTCATGTTATAACCTGGAATGAATACTTTCATCAGGCCTGGCTTTGAAACACTTGAAAAGAGGGGAAAAAAAAAAAAAAAAAAAGGCTTACGAATATTTGTGTTAACTCTCTGAGGTAACTCAGGGAACCATTTCTACTGAAACATTTCTTTTCTTGACCAATTCCCTTCTAACAGCAGCCCTTATTCTTATTAATAGTAATTCTTCCTTCCTTAGTATCTACTACTCTGTGTTTCCTGGAAATAAAAATCTGCCATTACACCAATTTTTCTTCTTTCTGAAAGGGGAGAGCCTGCTATCCCAAAGCAGTCAACCTTCCAGGGGCATTTTCTCTGGGGATACGACCCCCAAGGTACAGGTGCACAATTTCACTTCGGCTTTTAGCCGTCTGCCCCTAAGATTAAAGCAGATGCACCAAAACACTCTTGAGAAATTCTAGCTTTTCTTTAGCGGGAGAAAACCACAGACTCCTCAAGCAATTACATTTCCTGTAGAAAAACTTCAGAATTGCTGTTAGTGATGGCCTGTACCGAGTAGCGCCTGGGAAACGCTCATCTTGCTCGCAAGAGAACTGTTGCTCTCACCCCTGTAGCCTTCTGCATGCGTCCACCACCACGACGCAGCACCCCGCTTTCTTTCGCAGGCCCCTCGTGCCCTTCTCTGGCACCGCCATTATTACCTTCCTCTCAGATAGCCCTGCAAACGCCTGCAGCGCTCTGTGAGGACTCCCAGCCTGCTCACCCACTCGCCCCCAAACCGCTTTCACCTTCCAGTCTCCTTCCCATTCACCCTCACTGACAAGAAGCGCTGCCCCTGCATGGGATCTTTCTCACTCTCGTGGAAATGATCTTTTCCACTTTATCCTTCACGCACTTGTAGCGAGTCTCCACAAAAAACCCCCAAGCAAAATCTATTTTCTCTGCTTCATTATAAACCCACCCTTGAGTTGCCACCTGAACGCTGTTAGCCAGCTTCTTTTCCTTTCCTCAGGCTCTACATAAAAATCCCCAGTGCCTGTTCTGGCTTCCATTTCCTTCCCTGTCCTTCACCTTTCTGAAGGCAACCCATTCCTTGTTACACGTGATGCTTACGGTCCTCTTCTTTTCAAAGTGCTCCCTGCGGAAGCTGGCCAGCACCCAAGAACTATACACTGAAGTAACTGGAAAAAAAACGGAGGAAAACATTTGAAGGTATCATTGGATCAAAACTCCTTTAAAGGAAAAGATTACTGGACTATTACAAACCTTTAGGAAGCCGTGAAACCTCATCTGAGTTTTCTTCTTGTTACCACTGCTTGCTTTCTTCCTCCAAAGCCCCTCGAAATGAGGATAATTCACAGCTGAGCTGGTTAGAAAATAAAGAGGCTAAAAATTCTTACAAATGATCAATGAAATTAGCTGCCAATACCTCGTTCTCACTGATTTTCATACCAAAAAGTATACCGTGAGCGTAAATGACAGAAACGTGGTAAAACCCTATTAAGCGATCTTCACTAGCGTTCCATCGGTCAGCTCTATTTGATCAGGAATTGGAGCATTTTATAAATACTCTTGTGCACCACGCAAAACCTATATTCAGATTTGACGTCCGTTTTCTATTCCGATTTTGAAAATTTGATCTTTTACCCCGTTTTCTGAGCTGTTCACTGCCTTTCTGTACAATGTAAATTTAAAAAAACATTCCTAGAACTGTCCCCCTTTCCTCTTTGACCACATTTTTAGTGTAGTTCAAGTACAAAATATGCAGAGTATAGAACTACCAACCTGACTCAAAGGTCTCACTCGAACTGCCACTTCCACACTGTCAACAGCTGGCATTTTGTTTAAGCTTTCACTATGAATACTCCCAAGGAGAAAAATATCCAAGTGCACACAACTGCTTCTCCAGAATGACACGCTCCGAGAAAGAAAAATCATGGCCCCGGAAGCATCTTTGACAAAGCTGGTCTGTTACTAATACATTCAGCCACTGGGTACAAGGTATTAGTGAGCCAAGAAATTATTTCTTAAGAGTAACTGTAGTAGCTTTTACTAAGTGAAAAGTTTAATGTCAGATTCCACCATTCTGTACTCTTCAAAGTTGCATCCATATATAAATTAACATCCGTAAAAATAATCCACTGTCTAAAAGGCTGCACATCAAAATAGTACTTCCATGTCTGCTTTTAAAAGACTAGGGTTTTGAATTTATTTGTAGAAATTGAAGCTTTGCAGGGACATTTACACCGTAACCCAAGACTATTAATGAAATAATGATTCAAAAATACGGTTTGTAACAGAGATTTCTGGATATTTTTGTACCTTTTCCAGACTATTATGTTAGCTTTACCATCAGGGTTTCAGTGCTGTGATATGCAGGCTTCAAATATTGCAAACTATGTTTACAGACAAGAATTATTTTGATTACAGCAGCATTCCCATTAACCTTATGAAAATAATTCTGGCTCAAATTTCAAAGTGTGTGGGTAATATCCCTTTAAATCTGATACACTATTGTAAGCATCACACCCTCTATACAGTTTATCTTTTGCTGACAACAAATTGTACAAAATAGTGAAATATCTGAGGTGTGATCTAGTTTTAGGAACTAAAGAGCAGCTTTCCCAAAGTTTAAGACAAATACAAAAAAATATTGCACAGCTTAAAATACAGTTGTTTACATTCTGACTTCAATACAGTACAACTTAACCGTGAATGAAAGGAATTACCAGTTTGTATTGTGAGCCCAATTATTTGTGCCAGAAGGTCAAACATCATTTATAAAATTTAAACTAGCATGTTTTAAATGTTTACTTGTTAGAGGAATTCTAAGCAAACTTTTAAAAAGCTTAAAAAGCTTTTGGCCTCACTTCTGAGGGCCAGCAACTCCTGCAAACCAACATCAAAATTTCTGAGCGATACAGGCCATTCAAGCCACTAGTCCCTCAAAAAGCTATCAGACAGTAAGCATATTGTGAAGTATACATTTTTATTTAACATTCCTAAAATAAGCTGTATTTACATATTATATAAACGTATGAAGTCTTAATAGAAAAAGAGCAAACTGCATTGACGGAGGAAATCACACTCCATATGGAGTTACTTATTGAAGACCATTTGTTTATGAAATTTTACAATAATTTATATAAATTATCTCTTCCAAATTAGATGATTTTTTTTTCTTTTTACTAATCCACACAATTCTGATGACTTTACAAACAGTGGTGTACATTATAAACTTAAAAAACAGTTACAGCATCTTCCGGCGCACAACTGGCTTTGGAAAATTAGACAGTCTTTTTTTGTTCTTTCGTAGAGTCTTCTCTGCCATGTCTGCGGTTTCTTTCTGTTTGCTTTTTGCTCCATCCACTGGACTTCCAAAAGGAGAGATGAATTTTATTTCCACTGGTGGAGGTGACCAAGAGCCTTCTTTTCTTGTGGTTCTGAAAAGACAGACAAGTATCAAATTGATTTTTTTTATTACCAACAGTATTTCATAGAGGGAAAATGCCAAAGAATGACTTATGGTCTTCTTCGTGGACAGGATCAAGGCAGAAAAGGTAGATGAATAAGCTTCCTTTTGCTTTCATTCCGTACCAGACTGCCCCAAGCATTCTGTCACTTCATATGAGCTTTTAGAGCCCCCCCCAGCCCAGCTTTTAAGAGGCAAATGTTCTCAAACAGTTTTCCAGAAGGAACCAGAAAACATGTCCAGAAACGAGAAGTCCTCTGTCTTCATTGTCTGACCCGCTCCTGCCTTGTATGGGGAACCCAAGACCATAACAGCGTGGTTTCACAAGGCGGAATAAGACAACATAAGAGTACTCCATCATTGCAAAGATTAGGATCCACTTGCCCTTTTCTATTCCCCTCCCTCTTCTGTTTCCATTCAAAAACGAAACCGTTACATGGGGAAAAAGGTGTCTATTAGACCAGCAACGTGAACAGGCTCATGAAGTCAGAGCAGACCTGCACAGCCAAGTGAGGCAGAGGAAGTTAGGTGGCTAACCGCTGAATCACTACCACAATAAAGGAATGCAAGTAAGCATTCAAACAGAATCCCGTACTTGCTTGCTTTCTTCATTTTTAATTTTGCAGTTCTACCTCTCTTCAATTTTTGCTTTCCCACAGACTCGATGGATTTGGTATCCTCTTCCACTTTAGTTGGAAGCTCCTGTGTTAAGGCAACAAAAACATTACTCATGCACAAGTTCTTACACTGCTACAGAACACAAACGAATGTTTCTTTCACAAAGAAGTCACATCAAAGTTATTTCCAAAAGCATTCCAGTTTCTCTCCACAAATACAAACCTTCCATCTCAAATTACTGTACCACCCTAAAGTTCAAATTCTGAAATGAACAGAACACACCAAGTAAGTTCAAAGCAAGCCACTGTACCTTTTGTTAAAGGCAAAGCAATACTTATTAATTCTTGACTTACATAGATTCAAAATTGATTTTTGCAGCTAGTTTTCATGAAGGAAAAAAAATAAATCATTTAGCTGATTAATTTAAAGCTCTCTTTTTAGATATACTTCCAAGGCAAAAGACAAAGCATTGCAAAGTCTGATTTGAAAAAGCCGTACAGAGCAAAAAAAGTCAAGAACAGGAGACAACTAGAGTTGTTACTTACTGGTTCTTTCACAATTCGGGAAATGCTAGGTACATGTTTTCTCCTTGACCGCAAAAGAGGGGGTGAAAAGACAAATTGAGAAGACAAGTCCGGGTCTAAATCCTTAAGCTGCACAGGATGGTCTGCTTTTCCAGCTAAAATGACAATGCATTGTTAACATGCACGTACATTATACATGAAGGACAGTGACGTTAAATTACAGCTGATAATCAAGAGCACAATAGCTTCTTGAAATAAAAGGCCCAATTGGGTTTATAAACATGCCGCGCGCAGGTATTTTTCCCCTAGTAATTGCCTCCTCAGATCCATTCTTTTACAGTAGATTGTGAAACAAAAATAAGCCAGTGGAATGATTTTACCTGCACTTACATCATCAAAGATACTATGCTCAAGAGGCATCAACAGTCCTTACACATCTCCAAACATTTTTTTCCTCATGTACTCTAGTAAAAAGAACCCTATGCCCAGTAACTTCACTAACAACTATGTGCCCATGAAAAACATCACCTAATGAAACAGCTGTATAGTTTGTTGCAAGATGCAGCTCATTTTAGGTTAGAAACTGAACAGAATTTGGAAGCACATCTCCTTTATTTCTCCATTCAGGAGGAGGGATGGCAATCCCATATTAAGAGATACCCTCTGCTTTTCAAAACCGATAGAAATTAAGCTCATGACAAAAATGCAGCTTAAATTTCATTTTGCTCTACTCAGATCAGCCTCTTCATCTATTTCCACCACAACTTGCCAGCCAGTCATGTAGCATTCAGAAAAAAGATGGAATTGCCTCTCCAAATTTTTTATTTTGCATGGTTACAGTCTTTACAATACTTACAGCCATCCTCACAGCCTGTTTTCTGTGGTTTACAAAACAGCAATATGCCCTATTTTGCATATAAACATACTGCACCTACCTTGCACTTTCTTTGTCAGCTTTGTGAGAGGAGGAGAGAAAAGGAAGGACTCCTCATCAGACAGTTTCTGATGCACAGCAGTTTTGCAGGATCTGGTTCTTGTAACACGATGTGTTAAAGTTCTTGATGTTTCATCATATCCTGAGGGGTTTATGTCTTCAGGCAGCAAAGGATCACCATCAGGGCCTTGGCGGAAGGCCTCCTCCCCTGCGCTCTCCTCCAATATTGATCGTCTCTTTCTGCCCCGACGCCCTGGCCTTACGGGAGTCCTGGGTGTAGTCGATTCCTCATTTGGCTGTGCAGGTGTTTGCTCACGAGTAGCCGTTTTTTCAGGTTTAGCATGGGGAACTCTTCTTGTTCTCCTAGGAGTGTCAAGGATTTCCACTTTCCCACCAGAACGCACGTCTTCCTGAGTAGAGAGAGATTCTGTGTCTGCCAAGAGATTCTGTGCCCCCTTCCTTGCGCTTCTTCTAGGAGTGACAGCAAGCTGAAACTCTGTTCGAGGAAGCGATGATTTAGACGGATCAAGGTCAGAATTTTCTGAAACTTCTGATGAACTCATCTTTTTTCTTCTGCCTCTTTTAGTTGACACAGGTAAAAGCAGCTGGCCACCAGGCTGCACCTCGTGATCCTGGACAGTATTTTCAGTACACTGTAAATTAATGCTTTTCACTTTTCTGGCACTTCTGCTGGGACTGACTGCCATTCTTGTCTTGTGATCAGCATCAGCCTGGCCAGTTTCTTGATCTCCTGCTGA
>NW_009604781.1:17914-21161 GCF_000690535.1 Cariama cristata
TTCCTCCTCTAGCCCTTTTGGGAGTAGCAGAAGCAAGAATGCTACCTGCAGCAAGAGACGTTTCCTCAACAGCCTCTTCCAAGAGTTCAGATGCAGCTTCCTTTGCTCGCCTTAATCCTCTTCTTGGAGTAACGGCTACAGACTGCATACTGACGGACAATCTTTGTCCATCAGAAGAGCTGCTTTCTACTTTTTCTAAATTAGTCAGTTTAGGCTTCCTGCCTCTCCTAGGAGTAACAGGCGTCACAGGTATTTGCTCATCTCGAGCATTTTCTTCTGTTTGAAGACTAGAAGTCTCAGATGCTTCTTTTGTTCGCCTAGTACTTCTCCTAGGAGACAGTCCAAATAGAACTGGATTGTCTGTCTTCAGGAGTTGCTGATCATCTGCTGATGGAATACTTAGACTTCTACTCAGTTGCCCCCTTGTGCGTGTTCTAGGAGCAACAACATACTCTACTTGATGTCTGGTGGTATCATCTCCCACTCCTTCTGGCACAGTTGTTAAGGGAGCTTTTGCCTTCTGGAATCTAGTTACCTTTTTGCCTATGGTTTCATGAATAGTTTGTTCTACAACTTCAGATGTAAATTCTTTACTTCGTGTGTCTTTGATTATATCCAGTAAGTTCTCAGCAATAGCTACCTTAATGGGTTCAGGCACATACGGGAGAGGCTCTGCAATATTTTGAGATTCCTGATCATTAGTTACAGTGGACACTGAGTTTGTAACATGTTCTTGGTTTTCAGTATTTCCTAAATCGTTCACAGGTTCTTCCTCTGATGCTGTGCCAGCCAGTTTAGAAGCATCTACTAACGGAGCGTCTCCCATCTCTGCTTCACCTTCTTCTCCTTCCAAGACTAAAGTAAAACTGCTCTGAGATATAAAAAGCTCTCCATCTCCCTCAGCTGCATCATATTCACCATCTTTATTATCAGGCAAATCACATGCAAACTGTTGCTCTATAGTATCATAGCTGTATTGAAGATTGCCTGATGGGTGTAGTTCACTATATGGTGATGTTTCAGGTGCTTCTTCTGAGATTTCTGCCTTAACCGCATTATCTTCAAGAACCTAAAGTTAAAAAGTGTCTGTTAATGCATTATTAATTACCAGACAGACTAACTTCCAAATGAGTGAGATGAAACTGAGGACAGTGAAATACTGCTTTTCCCTTCAGGTTACCACCAAATGTAAAGTTAGAAACATCCAACGTACTCTCTACTACAGATACAAGTTTATGCCTTTAAGGGACAGCAAACAGAGTATTCTGTGCATGTAATCACATGCTCCATTTCTGATGTTCCTGTTCATGACTAATGATTTGCCACCACCCGTGAACAAAGCGAGCAGTTTTACAATACTAGCTGTATACACGACTGGCAGTAAGCGTCCTGTTGCACTACTTTCTGGACTGACTGCAAATCCAGACAGGGCGACTGACTCTGCATCTAGCAGGGGAAAATAAATCATGTACCACAGTTTAAAGTTTCTGCCATGATCGTTGTGACCGCAACACTTAGTCAATCTGGCCAGGTATCACATCCAACAACTCAACACTGCACTCTATGGAATCACTCAGATCGCATGAGACAACACATATATTCCAAATATCTCCATCTCATGTTTTGTAGTTCCCTGTGCTGAGCAATTCTTCTTTCTTGCTAGATCCACTTGAGATACTCAAGCTTTGATGTTGAGAACAAAAGCAGGATCTGTTACTTATTTCAACGAACTCAGATGGTCAAGGTAATTTAATCAACGTGTAAAGACCTTTGCGCAGCCCCTGCCAACAACGGCAGAAGTAAGAAGCCGCTCAACAGCAGTCTCCATAGACTCTCCTTATTTTCTTGCCTCCTGCCTTGTCAAAAGTTGCTAAAGCATCATATCATAGCAACGCGCCATGCTGCAAAACTAAATTGAAGAAATACTAGTCTGCATAAACTTGCCTTTTATGCTTACAGATCTATGAACAAGAAAGCAGTAAGCACTTTGTCGTAAACCCAGTAAAGGTAGACAAGCCAAAACCAGATGTTTACATATGAATCAGTAAGAACTAGTTATAACGAAAGCAGAATAATCTTCACCACGTATCCTACAGGAAATTGCCGGTATAGTCTCTATGGTACTTAGAGGACATCCACAATGAATCCAAGTAACTCATCAGCCCCAGTAGAAGTAAGAACAATGGGGAAAAACCTGGGGCAACTGGAGAATCTCTAGTTCTAATTTTCAGTCCATGTGAACAAACTTTTAAAATTCATATTTTAGAAAGTTTAGGCATAAAAAAAAGGTTTTTGGGGCTTTTATTTTTTAAAAAAATGGGAATTTTAGGTAGCTGGAAATATCTTGACACTGAAGTTACGGAAATTAACTCATTACTGCGAATTCTCTTTATATTAATAAGGAACAGATAGTAAAGGATCTAAGCACCTAATCTTTCTGAAAATGAGTTCGGTTCCCACATCATTGTGTCATTTGGTAAATGTTATCAAAAAGCTGCACCCCCCAGCTTTTCTTATTGTCTTTAACATTAAAACTATTTCTTTTTTAAGTCAAGTAAGAAATGTTTAAGTTCAAGTAAACCAAAAGAATGTATGATTATTTATAAAAAATAGTTTAGGCATTTTTTTTGTACTACTACAGCTCTCGAAGGCCCAGGTCTTGACAGGTTCTATTTGTATTACACATACAGAAAATGCATAGGAGAAAAATGTATCTGCTCTTAGGTAAAGAGGTTTTAACTTCTGTCAACCAGCTAAAGAAACTGAGACGTTTTTGTGTGCCTTCTAATTGTTAGAAGGACAGAACTGCCCTCAATTTGCAAAGTGTTTTCTATTTTGTAGAAAAGGGGAAAATAATTTACTTACATTAATTTCCTCAGTTTTAGGAAGATTGCTAGACACAGCTTTTTTTTCCTGCGGAAAAGGAACTTCAGCTTCAACTTCAGGTGCATCTAGGTTACGTTCTTCAGGTAAATCCACACACTTCCCCTCAAGGCGATTTTCTGAATGAGTACTGACTGCATCCTTGCTGTCAAGGATACTTATCACAGCTGGAAGAGATTTGTATCATTTTAACTTAGCTGCTGTTATAAGGGACACAGGGTTAAGCAACAGGAAGTAACAGCGGGAGCAGGAGCCAACACCACAGGTCTCCATCCTGCCACATATATTGGGCTTCCTCCAAAAACCAGAGGCCAAAACTACTGTGCCGTTTTCAACTGGGACAGACTTCATTTTCCTCACAGCA
>NW_009604782.1:0-625 GCF_000690535.1 Cariama cristata
AAAAAAAAGTTATAATGACTTGGCTGCACATTTTTATTTTTCAACACAGCATTCTCCAGGCTCACACATAGGTGTGTAAGGGCTAGGTAAGGCCAGCAGAAGCAGTATTTTTGGGGTGCAAGCCCTCTGTGCGGAAGGGCTGTGGGTCTTCTAGGCCAAATGGACCATTTCAGCTCCATTTTTTTCTTGTGTGAGGGGGCTGCTGGTTGCTAATCAGCTGCCACAGAATTTGTTTTTCCTTCTGTATCCACAAATTCCTTGGGCATGTTTAAGGATGGTACACCCTGGCATACAGCTCAGGGAGTGGTGCCCGGAGCAGCTCGGCCACAGTGAGGCATGGCAGCTGCCTCGAGAGCGAGGGCAAGCACTTTGTTTGACACCATTTTGGGCAGCTGGCAAGTGACCTGGTTTTCAGACGTACTGTCTGACTTCCATGGAGGGACACGAGTGCTCAGCACCACCAAGCGTCCCTGCAGTCGTGCGTTATAAACCTGCAGCTTAGAGGCACCAGAGCCGAGGGAAAAATGCGGGACATGGTTCCTGGCCTGTGGAAGGGCACTGGTCTGAGCTGGCAGACACGTTGGGGTGGTGGTGCGGCGCCTTTCCAATGTCAGGTGATTTTTAT
>NW_009604782.1:664-38078 GCF_000690535.1 Cariama cristata
CCCCCCCCACTCTGTAGATCATGCAACATTCATAAATGTTATTTAGGTATGCAATGAGCAAATTTCAACAAAAATACTGCCTTGCCTCAGGGTTATAAAACTTCATTACATCTGTTATTAACTGTCTGTCTGTGGCAGGACCTAATTTTTCTTGATATATTGGTTGCCCACAGCTGCTAGAAACTGCTTCTTAGACCACTTCAAGGTGCTAAGATGGAGAAATCCTGGGATTAAATGGCACTGCCTTCTAAGTGACTGATTGATGCTTTGGGGCTGTAAGATGTCCCTCTACAGCCACCTTGTGCAGGTGGAAAGGGAGAGGTATAATTTTCATCCTCTTTTGCTCAGCACTTGGGAAGCTGATTGGATCTGCATAAATACCTTTACCAGGGCAGGGTAATGTGAAAGTTTTAATTCAGAATTTAGGTTCTTCCCTTTTCAGTAGACCTGCAGCTATATATAGAGTTATGATCATTAATATCAATGGAAGAACTGTTTGAAAACATGTAATTTTTTTAAAGAGAGAAATTGGTCTGTTTAATAAGCAAATCCTGCCAAACTGGATGATGATTCCAGAATATTAAACAATTGTTTAAACTGTGGAACATTATGCATTCGAGCAGCCTTGTCACAATAAATGTAGATCTGTGCTCTTTACACTAGTATGAGAACAAAAAGGAGTTTTGGCAGTGCAAAATAGTTATAAGAGAACGAGCTTCACAGCTTACTTGGTTCCAGATAAATTTGGCAGATTCTTTTTTTTTCATAGTTATATTCTTCCATGTTCTGGGGGTTTTGCTTCTGTGGGTCTTCTTGTGTCTCCATGTTTTGGATCACAGTCACCTTTAATTTAGGCAGTTACAGTTAAGTTTGTTTAACACGTATGAGTTCATGCTTGTGCTTGCCACTTTTTCCCCGCGTTTACTGACCATAATCTGCCTAAGTCATAAAATTTAGAAATTGCCTTGCAATACCAAACATATGAGTAAATCGTTATACTAAAATTAGGTAATTCATTTTTCCTGACTTAATTTGAGGTAGTATTTTTAGAGTAGTTTGTACAGTACTGCTGCTGCTGTGTGCAGGGTACTAGTGTTTTAATAGCAAAAACACGGTGTATTGGGGGTTTGAGGCAGTCGCAAACAGGCAGTGCTGGTGCTGCGTGGAGCATTGCTACCACTGAGTATTGCAGTCCTTCTTAACAACCAGCCTTAGGCTCTTAGTTGAAATCCTGGTTGATCTATTGAAGCAACTCTGTCAGTTCATTTTGGTCGAGTTAAGCTTGAAAATAAGAGTGAGGGGCGGTATTTGTTTTATTTGCATGTTCCTGTACAGTTACGTTCCTGGAAGGGATTGGCTGGGTCAGGCACAGGCTGGAAGGACTGGAAGGTCCTTGTTTCTGGGGAAGCCTGTGCAAGGAGACCCAATTGAAGAGGCAGCGGCATGATGCAGAGAGGAAAGTGGCAGCACAAAGCTGGGTACTTCTATCCCATGCACAGCCTGAGATGGCAAGAAGAAGGTGGGAAAGGGCCACCAGGCCCCAAGAGTGTGTAAAGAGCCAGGGGCCCTGTGTACTGTTTGTTGCAACTCAGGGTCACTGGGATGGCCACAAGCAAGAGCTTGCCTGCAAGGGTATGCTGGGTAGGAGAAGTTGCATATGAATCTGACTTCTGTTCCTCTCCCGTAATTCCTTTGAGTTTAAAGTTAGGTTTCTGGGATTTTGTTGAGATAAACAGTGGTGCTTTTTTATTTTCCTTTTTTTTGTCCCATGTAAAAGTATTGTGATCTCTTTTGGGAAACACACACAGGACATGATAAGCAGCCATACCTCAAAATCAGTGTTGACTTGGGATTTCATTACAATATGTCAGTATTGTGTGTTTCCCAAAAGAGATCACACAGGACATGATAAGCAGCCATACCTCAAAATCAGTGTTGACTTGGGATTTCATTACAATATGTCTCAGGATTTAGCCATACGAAATAAAAGTAATTTTAAAAGTGTAGACAATGTTAGTAATGTCTAGAATTATGTTTAACTTGTTTTGGTTTTTTTCTTTGTTTTATTCTTCCAGCCAAGCAAGTATGTCCATCTGAAAAAATTAGCTGTGGAGACTTAAGCAACAAATGTATCCCGTCATCCTGGAGATGTGATGGACAGAAGGATTGTGAAAGTGGTGTTGATGAGGCTGGTTGCACTCCTGGTGAGTTAGAGATGTTGTATATGGATTAAAGTATTACTCTAGAACTATAAAAGCCCTAGAGTGACTATTACAAATTGCATGACTTTTACTGCCGATAAATTCATTCACTCTACATTTGTAGTGCTAAGTAGTGAATTTTAGAAAAAGAGAGAGGAAAGAAGGATTCTCCAGTTGGAGCTGGCTGGAGAATATAAAGTGAACTCTGTGGAGAATTAAGTGTTCTTTTACTACTGTAGCAGAATACAGTTAGTCAGTTTGGAACATGATTACCAGGGTTAATACGCAGATGATGTGGTAAGGAGTTAAATAACTATGTCAAATCTTCCTCTGTCATAGCTCAGCAGCTTACTGCTGTGTCCTTCCTCCTTCAGAGCATAGCCCCGTAAACTGAGGCTAGCTTCTGCTGGAATATAGGAGATAGGCCTGGACATTTCTTTATTAATAGCTTGTTGGTTTCACTGGACAGAGAGAGAATGATACACTATTTACTGTAACTGTTTTAAATTCAGTCCCTAAATGGCCATTGCCTTTTATGTAGCCTTTCTCTGCTGAATGAAAGAGCTCTTTAATGGTGTTTTCCCTCTGTGAAAACTCCTACACTATGTAATCAAGCCATTTCTAAAACTGCCTTTTTGATAGACTAAACATATTTAGTTCTGTATGCTTCTTGTTGTCAAGTATTTTCTTTTGGATGAATGCTTGACTCATTTTTGTGGCTCCCTTTGCCATCCCAGCTGATTTTCCAACTTTGTTTTTATACAGACCACCAGAACTTAGGGAATATCAGTCTTACCAGTCTGTGCAGAAGTAAAATCACCTTTCTAACACTGTTCTTATATAACTCTGTTTGTTGTTATTTAATTCTTTGTGTGCAGAAAATCCCAGGCTATTAAGAAGCTATCTGATATTCTGTGTAGTTATTCACCTATCCGTCAATATTTCTGGTGTTGCACGTGATATCAGCAATGTTATTTTTACTTCCAGATTACTGGTGAATGGGTTGAATGATTACATGCAAGCACAAATTGGTGTTTCTTCATTTGAAAACTGAATTTTGGGCTCTAATACCTAGCCAGTTCATAATCCACGTTACATCTTTTAACTGAAGTTGTGTAATGAAATGTTTTATGTGAACATTTTGTAGCTCTGAGTAAAACACTGTGGATAAATCTATTTCTTTGCAGTCAGCTTTATCAAACAAAATCTTACCAAAGATTTTACTGTCTGAGCAAGCTGCTCCAGTGTTGAGCCACTCATTGTAAAAGTATTTTTCCTTTGTCACAACTTGTGCCCATTGCCTCTTCACTTTTTGCTGTGTACTTCTGGGAAGAGTTGACCTCCAGCTTTGCTGTATCAGCTCTTTAGATACTGGAAAATTGCAAGAAGATCTCCCTCTAACCTTCTCCAGGTTAACCAAACCCATTTTCCTCAGCCCCTCTTTGTATATCATGTGCTCTAGCACCATAACCATCTTGTTGGACTTCCACTGGACCCTCTCCAGGTCGTGAATGCCTTTCCTCTGCTGTCAGGTGGCACAAAACTGAATGTAGTATTTCAGATACAACCTAACAAGTACCAGCTAGGGGAGAATAACCACTTCCCTTAACCTGCTGGCCTTACTTTTGCTAACGAAACCCAGCATGTGGTTTGTTATGTGTGAAGCTCAGTGTGAAGGTTCAATGTGACTCACTAATTCAGTTAACTACAGATTAGACAAAAGTATTTCAAAGCACCTCCATTCCATATTGGACAGGACTCAGAGGGCCAGGGGTAACGGTGACAGGTTACTGTGCTTGTGCTGAGCTTGTGTGGCTCGCAAGGAAAAGGCATAGGTTGCCTTACCTTGCCTGCTGTTTCATGTGGAATTAAGTGCGTGTGCATGGACAATTCCTAAGTAATAAGTTATTATGATGTGTTAAGTTGGTGATGTGCTTAGACCCCTGGTCCTGTGTCCTTTAAGCTAGTGATGTTTTGGCAGTTTTCAAATGTCTTTTGTTTGTTTTCTGTATGAAACTCTTAGTGTTCTCTCTATAGCATATGCTTTTATTTTTCCCTTTGAATGGGAGGCTTGAATTAGAGACAAGTTCAGAAGATAATTGTAACTGCTCTTCAAAAAATTATTCTTTTCCCAATATGAGTTAGTGAAATTAGAACAATTTTTACACTACTGGCTGCCTCCGCTAATTTAATCCTGCTGCCGCTTGCACTAGTAGTTGTCGTCTCCTGGAATCTTTTATTTATAATAAAAGCTTACTTGAAATTGCTTTGAACTTCTTTTTTTCAAGGCTCTAGGTAACCCCCAAAATGAATGTAAATATGTTCTGAATGCCACATGATTTCAGCATAATGATGCTATTTATGGAATTAGAAATAGCTGAGTGTTTCTCTTCTGGATGTTTCAGCACCTCTAGTCTTGCTTATCTTCCATGTTTTTAGTGCACATGCAGGTTCTTAAAATGGAAATTTAATCCAAGGACAAATTACCATCTTCTGATGGTTGCTGGGTAACTCATGTAAAATGAATTTGTGATTTTCATTTCATTCCTTATGACTGAGTGTTGTCCCCACGTAGGCTGCCACCTCGGTGGGTGCACATTGGCAATCTCTGCCGAGGGGTTGCTGCTGAGTCTGAATGTGGGATGGGCTGTTCTCTGGCAAGAGGACCAGGCAGAAAGGCACTGACAGGCAAACCTGGAGCTTCCTGGGTGGGTGCAAACATCAAAAGCTTTCGGTCCTAAGATCTGTCGACTCAGCACCTTTCAGAGGCATTAAACTCACTTTGAGAAGGAAATAGGAGGCACTGCTGAATGGCTGTAGTGGGAGCGTTTTCGGTGAGGTTGGTTGTCAAATTAAGGTGTTCTCCTCATGGATGAGAACAAATGTGTTAGCCGTTTAAACTCTGAGAGCTTGTGGAGGATTGATAGCTATCCTCTCTTTTATCCAAATCTGATAAACCTCACTAAGCCTATCCACTGATACTCTGTTAACATTCCCATTTCTTCTCCGTTTAGAATCCTCCTTTATCCATTTTCATTTATCTCAGCAGCACACAGTATCCTGACAAAAAAAAAAAAAAAGGTGTGTTGCTAGGTTCAGACCTTTTCTTTTTTTTTTTAACTTCTGCACTCATGTTTTTGTTCTCATTTTGAAAGACGCTTCAGCACTGACTGTCACCTGCAGCCCCTTGGAGCAGGGCACCTTGTCATAGCTAAGGCTGCACCTCTCACATTGCTGACCAACTTGTCTATAAATGACACATCTTTCTGGATAAATGTTTGGAAGGGAGTTTTTTTGTGCTGAGGATAATTTCAATGGTGAGAGCCTGCATGTGCAATGAACAAGTGGAAGATGACCTGAAGATATCGGGAGTGAGGGAGTCCAGAAGAGAAAGCCGAAGCTCTTTCTAAATCCATGTTAATAAAGCTGTTACTTCAAGCTAATGTGATATTTTAAACATACTTTAACCACGGATACTCCTATTTCTTGATAGGAATAACTGGCTTTTAGTATTATAATTTTTCAAAAGGACTTAATATGGAGTTTATGAAGATTGCTTGAGCCTGCATTTCTGCATTGGTAATTTGTGCCACTGACAATATTGTGATGGTATCCAGATACAGGAGCAGGGCTTGGTTGTGCTGGGGCTGTGCAAGTGCAATGTTCACCGTCCAAGTTAAGGGAGGATCTACTGCAGGAGGGTATGGGAGAGGAAAACAATAATTCTGGATAGTAGAACATCCAAAACTGTAAGAACAATGCCAGTGTATTAAGGTTCTTCGTCCTGTGTCTGCTTCTGGCCTCCAACAACTTGCTTTTCTTGATGGATTTTTCTTCTCAGAATTATGTAATTGCTTTTTGAATCGATGTGAAATTTACCCAGCTTAGTCAGTGTAGACACTGACATGGCCAGCTGGAGAGAGAAAGCTGCTGTTCAGAAATTTGAAGGCAAAAGTATAGAATATGAATAAGAGAATCTTCTGTTTGGGTTGGGTTCTCCTTTGTGCTTTGTATCAGCCACGTCCTTGGTGCATCATCTTGCATGAATGAAGACAAACTGGTGCTCTGCATCCCTCTTAATTTGCTTTTGGTCACTCTTGAAGACTTGCTGTTTCGATTGGCACACTGTGATCTGAAAAAGGTTTATCACAGCAGTGCTCAGAATATCTTTCCTTCAAGGAAGGAGAGAATTTGCTGTCTTGTATGCTGTCCTTGTGTAACCCCTTTTAGACAAAGGGTTAGCTGCAGTTAGCAAGCTCTGGACTGCGTGCAGGTATGCTCTTAAAAAAAAAAAGCATCATCTCAAACAATGGATAGGTCAAATATTTCCAGATCCTCATCTCGCCCTGTACAATCCAGCCCTATAGAGAGCTAGCCTTAGGAGTAAGCAAAGCAGACTGTATTCATCTGGAATAAGGGTCCTGTTTGCCATGTCTGGAGTGAGAAACAACAACTTGATAGGTGAAATCCATTAAAATAAAAACTTCCACAGAGATGCGTAAACCAGCCTTTGTTGGCTTGTTAGGCTTGGTCTGGTACCAGTATTAGGAAAGCAGTTACTTTCGTCAGCAGTCCAGGCGCTGACCTGCTTGGAAGTCATTGTCAATGGATGGTAAGGCACTTTATTGTCTTTGTTGTTGTTGTTCATCCATGAACAAGGAGGAAAAATGGTGTGATTTTCACCCTGTGGAAGAACTTCCCAAGGAAGCAGTGAAAGCTGTGAATTATTTAACCTGCAGTGGATAAAGCACCAGTGATTAGGGATCCAGATTAGTATCTGCACAGGCTGTAATTGCACCCAGGATTAATTGCAGGTATTAATCCTTGCATGTAAGTGCCTGTCTGCCTAAATAATTTATTTCCAGCAGGTAGGTTTTAAGTCCACTGCTAACTTCCAGTGCACAATTTTTGAAAATGCAAATATCTGCCTTTTTAAAATAAAAGAGTATATGAAAAAAAAAAACACGTATTTTTCATTTCTTTGCAGCAGAAATAATTTGTGTCTTTACAATACTAAGTGTGTTGTAGTCATAGGTCAGGTTTAGACCTCTAAAATGGACATCAACAGTTAATAATGTAAGAGCAGTCTTGAGTTTGCTGGCTTGGAGGTGCTGGCATCCTCTTTCTTATTTCCCTGGTTGAGATTTTCTGCTCCCAGTGTACCTAACCTTTGTCACAATTGATTGGACAAGCTTAGGAGTACATTTACTGAGACTGAAAAGAGAAATTAAATATGAGAGACTATAATTAAAGCATCACAACTTGGGGTCAGTCTGGACTTTGCTAACTACTGCAGAACTTGTTAAATCTCTGCTAAGAGAGATACTAACCAGTGTTTTGTCAGATGCTCAGGAATACAGAGAGTGTTTCAGCATGGCTTTAGAACAGAAGAGCTGCCATCCTGTAACAGCTGAAATGGGCTTGAATCCTTTTATGCACACATCCCTTGTTCCTCCTGACAGGACTCTGGGATGCTGAACAGAGAGAGCAAGGCTCTGGCCCCATCTCTTCTGATCGTGTTACTGGTTCTCACCGAGGCCACTTCTTGCACCAAGTATGGAAATTGTATCTTGCAGATGAGGAATTGGAAGCATACAATTTTCCCCCTTCCTAATAGTCAGTGAAATGATGTGTTCATTGATATATTAATAGCATAATAAGCTATTTTCCCATACCATGATTTATTCTGCTTAACTGTAGTACAGAGACAGCGATCCATGGGAACTTGTGCAGGTAACAGACATACTTATACTGATCTCAGAAAGTTGTCCAAGGGTGAGAGCCAGGAATTCCTGCAGGAGTCTCATGACAGTGACAGCCTCACTACTGAGAGTATCTCCTTTTGGACCCTGGTCTTCCGGCTTTTCGTTGCTGACCGTGTATCTCAGAATTAGTTCTAGATTTTCAGCTCTATAATACAATATGCCAGATTAAATGTGAACAAACTGGGTTAAGTTTTTTTAATTAATAAGGGAAACAACAGTAAGCACAGTCTTACTCAGCTGTAAGCCACCTGTCCTTGCCATGGTAGCTCACAACCTTCACATTTCTATGGTATATATATCACTTACAAGATCCTCAGGGCAGGAGCTTTTCACTTGCTCTTTCCTGGCAAAGCTCCAGGCACATGTGTGATTCTCCATAAAAAGGAGCAGTGCCTAGAAGTGAGGGGTCCTTTTCTTGAAAGGTCCAAGTGCAGAAAACTTTCAGTCACCTCTTTCCAATGCCCTGCTCGATAGTCCTCACATCACCTGAGAACTATTGGCAGAAGGCAGAATTTAAAGCAGACTAAAGCTGGTCTGATCCCTCTAGCAGATCCACCTGGTGCTGAGCCAGCTGAAGTGGGGAAATTACAAAGCTGATTTAAAGCCACCTTCCTCCACACTGCTCCTGCACCTTTGCTCACATGAAGTGACCTTTCTGTTGACAGTTAAATTGGTTTATCATCTTTTATCATTGTCCTGTAGCAATAAGGAGCATCATGTCGTCTCACCATCATTTTCTTTTTCCTGCAGTATAAGGTACCTGTATTTTGCATCTGAGTCACACTTCCAGTGCTACCTATGGGGATTTGACCATACTGATTCTGTTCTTTCCAAATCTCCGCAGATCCTACTGAGAGCTACCAAGCTTTTTACTTGGTGATAATGTAGCACTGATTTTATCTTCCTTTGCAGCCTGATTAATATGTGCTTTCATCAAAATTACAAATTCTGTTCATTACCTTCATTAACAGGCTAGGTGCACAGTAATGTACTGTTCCTCAGTCAGCTCAGAGGGAAATCAAACTCAAAGGATGAGATTTTGCCATATATTCTGCCTGAGAAACCCAGCATTTTTAATGGGTTAAAGCCCGTAGTACTGCATTCATGCATGTAGAGGAAATACTTATCTACTATCACTATTCATGATTATTTCAGCATGTGATGAAAAGAGTCATGGCCAGCTTGAAATTCCCATCGTTTTATAGAAGGTAGCTGTAACTTGAGTACACTTGCCATGGTAGAGGAATCTACAATTATTTCCAAGAATCAAAAGAAAATGACTATAGATTTAACAAATGAAAGTCCTCCATAAATAAGATAAGGTAGCACAGCAATGATATCCTCTGGGCTTTACATGATGTTTAATTACTGGACAGCTGGAGGGATTAATGCTTGTGCATTATGCCCTGGCTCTCAGAAATTAAACATGTACAGCTGCCACTTTATCACTGCTTAAAGTATTAGAGCTCCTTCAAAAGCAGTAGTAATTGCAGAAAAATCCCCATTGTTATTTAGGAAAAATCTCAGCCTGTAATCATATTTGTCTTGAGTTCCTTCAGAACAAAACGGCCAAAAAAATGAGATTGGTAGTTACCTTTAATTGCACTCATACAGGAAAAATTAAGGTAGTTGCATTTTTAATATATTGGATGCTTGTTGTAATTAAATGTAAAATACTGCATGAACTTAAGTTAGAGGTAAGATAGTCATTGCGTAAGTCAAGAATTAAACCCTAAAGCCATTGGCTAAGCTGTACCAGAGCTCTACCTTCAGAAGGTTAGGGCAAAATGGCTTTGTTTTCCCTACTGCTGTCTCTTGAGCTTAGGTTTAAAAATGAGCAGGCACATGTAATGTTCTTCAGACGGAGTTTCCCAGTACTGAGTGGTGCCTTGCTCATGAAGGCAGGCTTTGCTGGTAGCCTCTCACCTTTGCTCTGTGCCGATCTCTCAGTTACAGATAAATTGTCTATATTGGTAAGTTCCATGAATAATTTATCCTTTAAAGCATAATAGATGAAAACACAAATGCAAACAAGACAATTTAGGTTTTGGTACTTTTACAATGTTTCCTTGAAGGGTAGGCTAGGAAAAAAGAGTGGATGCAAAGAACACACTGCAAGCACCCTCTCACAGACACACAAGTCCTACACACCCCAAATGATAATTTTTCACAGAGTTGTGGAAGAGTGGTATGAAAGAACTGGTTTTATACAAATATTTGTGGATAATTAAAATGGAAGGCTAATACTGCTGGACTGCATGTTACCTGTGCACACACAAAAGCTTTGTCCAGCTACTCTTTCTGTACTTTAGCTGGAGAAGTTGTCTCTGATTTTTCTTTCCAATCTCACGTGTCATAGTGTCAGAGGAGCAAAAATTAGCCTCTAGTTATATTTATCTTCTGGGCAGTCTGTCTTTCAACAGTTAGAGCTCTTGGGGTTGAAATAGCTAAGAAATTGCATCTCTTATTGCCAAATGTGATTGTACTTCATGTCCCTGAAGTGCTTTCTTCATAAGAATGAAGCTATAATTCTGAGCCTATTCATCCAAAAAGCAAGAATCTGTTTAGTTTTATTAAGGGAAATCTGCTGTAGCTGTCAGTGCCAACAATCGTGTTACGATGGCAGATACGTGGGTAGGAGTTCCATCCTTCAGTGGCCATGGGTATGTATGCGTTACATTAATTAACGAGTGCTTCACAGTTGCACTTCCTGAGCATATGATCTGAAGACTGAATCAAAATCAGTTAGCATGAACTCTGTACAGTCCTACGCAGGAGAGGTCCGCGTAATGTTTGATGCAAAAGCCAAAAAAAAGCTGGTTTATGAGTCATGTTAATGGATAACTTTCAGATGTTGTTTTATCTTAGTGACTGAAATACACTACTTTTAACAGAGGGAGATACAATGGTTGGATTAACTTTGCTTATATTTTGCAAATAGATTTGTTTATTTGATAAAATATAACTAGGAAGGTTTAGCTCACAATAAAATACACTTCAATACACTTCTTTTTTCTAACAAGTTTAAAATAATTGCTCATGTTGTACAATTGATTCTTCATCTCAACCCAAATCCAGCAAAGCTATTTCAAAGCTGTAGAAACTGAAAGGCAAATCCTAATGCTATAGAAATCTTGCTACTATTACAGTGAGCGCAGTTAGCACACGACTCTTACACTTCTAATTGCAGCAAGAGTCACTCACTGCTTAATTTTTCCATTTGAATAGAAAATCTAAGACATTTTTTCTAAAAATGATTGCCATTCTTTTGTGGAATTGTGGGTACATTATGTGGGTATGTTGTTTACATCAAATAATAGCTGTGCAACCTGGTCTAGTGGAACATGTCCCTGCCCATGGCTGGGGGGTTGGAACTAGATGATCCTTAAGGTCCTTTCTAATGAAACCATTCTATGATTCTAATATCACATAACTGAAAATAATTAGGGGCTGGTTGTTTCCTGAAAAATCTGTCAATCTCTGCCCCTCCCAAAACCACCACAGTGGTCTTGTCTTTATAGACTTGGTCAATATAGTGTGAGCTTATATTCATGACTTTGAATCTGACTACACTGAGTTCTGTGAATTGTCCCATTGTATCCTCGATGCTTCTATTTTAAGGTACTCTTCCCTTCAGATCAGTTGCCTTGCAAACTGTTTCATTTCAAAAGCATCTTTTTAACTGTTACTGAACCTACATTCAAACTCACTTTGGATGGCTTTTCCTAGAGAAATATGAGAGAGGGGTAAACTGAGGGGGTGAGATACGACAACTTTCAGTGTTTCCTTGTTTTGTTTGTGGTCCAGAAGAGTTAATAGTGCCGTAAATGCAAAGAATATTTAAGTCTAATAGTGAAACAAACTGCAATAAGAACTGTCTCCTCTTACAGAGAATTCCCATCAAGCAAAGTAAGTTAGTGGAAGTGGAGATTTTATGGGGGAGTGACCTCATTGCATGCAAGGTGAGCACTGCTTTGTCCCTCATTACTCAGCTGAGTTAAAACCTGTGAGTCCTTGGCTGCTGTAGCTGTCAGATTATCGTGTTGAAGCCAGGCTCTTCTCTCTTCTTTACATGTTTGGTCCATTGGTTCAGAAACGTATCCTGAGGGTGGCTAATGTGGCTTTGGTTTGCTTTGTTTTTCACAGATAGGCCTGTGCAGTGATTCAATCAGCGAAGAATTTTACCTAAGAATTATGATTTTTTTCTTTCTCTATGAGTGCTTTTGAGGTGTGCATAGTTTTCATGACGTGTGAGTAGCTGCACAAGTGTTAGCAGTACATGTAGCTTTGTAATGTCAGTTGCTGCTCCCTTGTTTCTTATCTGCATTCAATAAAGTATTGTAGATTGTTACAGACCCTCAGGATTCCCTTCTTAGTTATACAGTGTAAAAGACTTGGTTGATTCTGGTGGAACAGTCGGTTTCCCAGCTGGTTAAACTGGTGCCGTCCCTGTGCTTGGGAATGTGTGGCTAAGGAGGAAGTGGCAGGCCAGCGACATAGCTGTGGACCAACACATGCGGGTTTGAATTCTTTGCCTTTCCCAGTCAGAAAAAAACATGGAACTTGCACATTTTCTGAGAATAAAACAATTTGTGCCATCATTTGCCAATGTGACTAAAGTGTAGCTTTTAAGATCCTGATGAAATCTCTCTCCTGAGCTGAACATATGAAACCAGAAAGCATTGGAGAAAACAGGCAGGTATAACAAGGCAGTTCACGTCTCTGTACTAGCAAATGAGCACGGAGTGGCAGTCTGCCCGATAGATGTAAGGTGAGATCTATGGAGTAGGCTTTTCCTGGCAAAGTGTCTGCAATGGCAAAATTAACTCCTGGTCATGCAGAAAGTTCTGTGCAGGCAATCCTCATAACCACAGGGAGTCCTGCTGTGAATCCAAGAGGTCTGCATATGCAGTAATGTGGGTTTTGTGTGTACTCTACAGGATCAAGGCCCTGTTCAGTAGTGCTCTGTTCTGAGTGCTGGAAGAACATTTATATATTCCTCAGAAATACAGAATTTTGTGTGATAACGTTAGAGCAGCTGTTAGTTTCATGGATATTGTCAGATGTTTCCAAGGGATTTGCCAAATTGGTGTAATTTGTAAAATTGCCATTTTAATAAGCAAGTCGTGTCTGTGGGACTAGGAGTGAGCTTGTCCTGTACAGGTTCCAATTTTCAAAGTCAGAAATGAAACCCACTAAACACATCCCAGCATATTTTTTTTGCGTTTAAATTTTGGCGAGTACCAAACATCTCCAGTCTGATTCAGCTGATGATATTTCAAACAAAATATAAAAGAATAATAATAATGTCTTTATCCCCACAAGATCCTCATGGGGTATCTTGGATTTTAGCACAAAGCAGCACAGTATCAACCTTGGGCATTCTGACCATCTTTTTTTTTCCCAGGCTGCTTTATTTTACCTCTAAACCCTCTACACTGGACTTGCTTTTTCTTATTTTGAGGCCAGTTTCAGTCATTTAACCAAAAGAACCTGTGATAAACTTCCTAACACTTTTCTGGTATGAAGTGAAATTGAGGAGACTGCAAGTATGAGTTAGCAACCTTGTTGCACATAAGTAAGATTAAAGACAGGGAAGAAATTCAGAGTGTGCATACTTTTTGTATGTAAGCTACTTCTCTCCATAAACTGTGGGGTCATAATTAATTCTATTTTCAGAAAATTAAATCACTTTGAATGAATATATGAGTCTCAGGAAATATATTCTACATCAGTAAATACATTTTTGAACCAACTATTATTTATCAGCAGGGGCTTTGGCATCTGGTTGCTCCATTATAATTAACTAATACTATGCAAATACTGCTGCAGAGAATGGAAAAATAACTCATTTGTGTTTGAGGGGAGCAGTGTGGTAAAGGCAGTGAGCGCATGCAAATATTCATTTGCAAGAGTGCATGAGATGGCTCCTTAGCTACATTAGTGATTTGAACAATATCAAGAATTACTATTCCTTCTGCAGTCTTCATCTATATGGGCTTTTCGATATCAATCACCATAGCAACAGCCACTGTTAGTAGTGAGACTGCAATTCAGCTGCATTATTCCCTCCATGGGAGGCCTGTCATTTTTTCAGAGCAATGCTCTTCAAGGTCATCTTCATTTACCTCCATCTTTCTTGCTGTCCTTCCTGGAGGGCAGCTTTCCCTGGGAACCTTGTCCTTCTAGGCATGAATCCATGCTTTAAAGACTGGTGTTTGACCGAAGATCTGTATGAAATACTCAGATATTTGGTAAGCACACCAATTGTCTGCAGACAAAACAAATAATTTAGTTACATTTAAGCCTGAAAATAAATACTAATTAAATAAAACTAACATGATGATAGCATTGGTAACTGGCCTGGGAGTTCCAACTTAATTTAGCCTGTCTGGACTCTGTGACCTCCTTATCTATGATCCAGCTCAGAGATTAATTTATGTGGGCTGTGGTAGCTGGGTTTGCACTTCACGCTGAATACCTGGGCAGATGGAGCTCAGGCGTTCCACTCCTGCTCAGATCCTAAACCTCACAGCTTAGGAGAGTTTCTGAAGTCCACCAGCCTCCTGGCAGTGTTGAAGCGGTGATAAATCAACAGCAGATCTCTCCCTCCCTAATGCAGATGTTAGTATGCGCAAATCATCCTTTGCCTTCTTTAGAAGATCCATTATCAGATTTAAGCAAACAAATTTTGACCCACGCTTTTTTTTAAGTTGCTTTGGGGAGGGTGTCAGAAAAATGCAGTGTAATAACTCATCTTATTTTCTTGTCTTCAGCATCAGTAATTGCTGTTATCTGCTTTACCACAACTTTTACCAAATAATTATCTTTCTTTAAGCCATTCATGTAATTTCAAGTGGAACTGACTTTTTTGGAGGAGAGAGATGAATTAAATATCTGACTCTTACTGAAAAGCTAGAAAATCTTTAATTAAAGATTAGCAGTGGCAGCAGTTATAGTCCATTGTACATAATTCCCAGCTCCTATTAATGATGGCTATCCTGTTTATTTTATATTTTGAGTTTTATCCAGATTTGAAGTTCCATGCTTGGTAGAGGTGTCCGTTGTAGAAATGTTGTTATGTACAAATATATATTTTTGAAATTACAGTTCTCAAAGAGTGCCCTGTATCTTTAGAGCGTTCTACTTTTCTCTGTAAGCACTTAAAAAGCATGTGATAGAATTAGCTTAATTTTTTAGTGCAGTGCCTGAGCTAAGATTGTCCCTGCTGCACCAGACCACTCACTAAAGCCTCCGGTTAAATCCTGGCTCCAGGCAAACGAGAACCAGCCGGTACTGAAACACTAACTCCACAACTGCAATCTCTCTCCTCTTTTTCTTTTCTTTTTTTTTTTTTTTTAACTTCCTCTACCCAAAGAGTGCTTCTGCTCCACTCTCCTCAAGAGATGTGACAAGACTGCAGCTGGAAGCTGTGAGGAAAAACTGTGATAGTTGTGCTCCATGTATTGGCATGTATACAAGGCAGAAATTAATGCAGAACACCTCTGGTATATATTGTCTATAGGCCAAAGCACATGTACACTATCATTTAGATGTGATATTTTGCTTCCTAAAACTGTGAAGAATCTTAACACGGATTACAGTACTCTACAAAACTGCTTTTGTAATTATGCTTGTTTACTGCTTTGAATCTTGTTGGTTAAGCACTTCTTGACAAACATTTCCAAGATTTCTGCTGGGATCACTTAATATTTGAAGTAGGTTTTGCAACTTAGAGTATGACATTTATAATTTCTTTGGCACTAAGGAAAGCAAGCTAATATTTGTTTCCTTTGTTTTGCACAAATAAGCTTACAATAGGACAAGGAGAAAAATCAGAGAATTCAAAAAAATTGCTCAAGTCAAAGTAAAAGTACCCTAGTGATCATTTAATTACTATTCACACAGTTTCTATTGAAATACTCTGGAGGCAGTGAAATGCTGTAGTGATGGGACTACCTAGGTACCCTGACAGATTTATGAAAGGAGATGTGAAGTAAACTGTTCCTGAGACTTTACTTCCCCAGCCCTGTCTCTCCAGGTGCTACGTAAGATAATTTGTACTGCTGCTCTTTACTAGGTTCTTCAAACCATGCAGCAGGGACCCCGAAGAGCAGGAGCGTGCTGGCTCTTGCCTAGGTGCAGAGGGACGTAAGCAGCTTTTCTCCTCTGTTGCCTGTTTGTGGCAGAGCAAGCCCCTGAGTGGCTGGAAGCTGCAGCCTTTGCTTTATCCTGGCATGCCTTACGGATTTTAGCTGTCAGAGAGGATAATGGAAGGGTGAGAGTATATTGGGACGTTATCTGCCTTCCCGTGGCCAGCAGGAGAGCCAGCTGCACGTGGAGACGGAGGTCTCTGCTAGAGACATGTGTGACCCAGAAGGAACTGTCCCATTTGAGCTGGCCTGAAGATGATCATCAGGTCTGTAAATTAAGAAAAAGGCATTTTTATTTCTTGAGTTTACCAGGAGGTGCCTAGAGCAGCCTTCTGTAGTGAGGGACCGTGTGCTCCCATTTGGCACTGCCACTGGCTTGCTAGTGCACGCACTGCAGTGGCCCCAGTGACAGCTCTGGTGGCTGTCCAGCGGCGGCCGCCTCATGGCACAGTGGTAGCAGCCCTTCAGTCTTAGTGGTTGTCCCAGCAGCACATGGCTGCTGTAATTGCAGGCAGGAAGACCTGAGCACAAGGAGCTGCTCTCCTGCCTCCTAGGCCTTGTCCCAGTGCAGGTGATGCCCTGTCAGTGCTGGTGCCGCTGCCCCTGGCTTTAGCTGTGCGAATGAGTTGCGGAGATTGATCTCCACCTAAGGACTGCGGTGGTAGGACGGGGGAGTTAGCACCAGCCAGGCTGCTGGGCTTGTTCAGTGGAGGGAGAACTTGTAGTCTCCAGTGCTGTCATCACACTAACTTTAATTTTTAAAAAGAAATAAAATAATCATGACCATGCGATTTTTCTAGCTAGTAATTCACAAGCTTCACTGAGAAAGTCCTCATGAGAGGTTACAAAAGCTGAACTGCTTCTATTTTCTGGCTGCAATTATCAGTAATTTTGTATCTGTACTGGGATTTGTAGGTGCAGAGGAGGAGGTTTTGTGCAGACTTCCATTGTCTGTATCCCACACATATGTTTGTCAGTCGCTAATTTGCCAATGCAGCAGATTTCTGAAGAGAAATGCGTACAGACAGAAGGAGGGGTGGAGGTGGGACCAGGAAAATAACGAGGGGAAAAAGATGGACTCATTGCAGTTGGGGGAAAGGAAATTAATGCACATTTGGAGCGTGCAGATCATTACAACCTTGCCCAAAAATTAGGAATCAAAGGAGTATGCAAAATTTTGCTTACTGATCTACTTCTGAAATTCATCAAAATAATGCCAGAAAAGCAGTTTCTTCTTCTCAGCCTTGGTCTGTTACAGAAAATGTACATAGCCCTAGAAATATTCCTGTTTCTCACTTCCTTTTTTAAATAGATTGGAAGATTATAACTGTTACCTTAAATTTCCACTTGGCAGTTCCATATTATGCATCATCTGAAGAGAGTGTTAGGTTATACAGCTGTGTACTGATCAGTAAGGTTAACAGATTATTTTATTTCTAGTTATGGGATAACGATAGAAAAGTATGCTTAATGAAGAAAAAGAGCAGAATTTGGGTGAAAACTGGAGCATTTTAATTGTCTGAATTCTGCCATGCAAAACGGGGGTTTTTTAGATGTTTCTCCACCAGACTGCTCATATTTTAGGTCCATATGAGAAGGATTCATCTCCTAATATTAGTTGTCTGATCTCAGTTCCCTCTGTTTGGAGAGGAGAAATATTAGCCCCCCAAGGGACAGTTCTTATCCCAAGGTAAGTGGCAGGAAGTTAAACGGGGGGTTTTTAGATGTTTCTCCACCAGACTGTGCTCATATTTTAGGTCCATATGAGAAGGAGTCATCTCCTAATATTAGTTGTCTGATCTCAGTTCCCTCTGTTTGGAGAGGAGAAATATTAGCCCCCCAAGGGACAGTTCTTATCCCAAGGTAAGTGGCAGGAAGTTGCCTGTTGAGGACATCTCTCTATATCCAAAATACACTACCGAGTACAGAAGGAGCCTGAGCAACCTGCCTGCACGAGGTGGTACTTTTGGTGTCTTAACACTAGGTGCGCCTTTGGTGACCACACTCTGTTGCATTTAATTATTGGTGTCAAGTTGGGCACACACCAGTGTGCAGCTGCGATTCTCTTTATCATTTATCCCTGTTGGAGCTTGGGTCATAGCCAGTGCATGGTAGTATTGCACCAAGGAAGACAAACCTCTTTTTCTTCTAATTAGGCAGATTGCTACTCTGGTGGACACAGTAACATCTGGAAAACCTGGGACTAAATGGGCACCGAGCAGGAAGGGAGAAGCATATATATTGTCACACACTGATACAAAACTACAGGCTGCTTAGGTTAACAGACAGAGCCCAGCAAGTTTGCAAGCTAGAATGTAAATAAATATCTGTGTACAAGTAAACGTGTTCTTAATTGCTAGATAAATAGAGTTTCATTCCCAGGTATAAAACAGATGTAATATTTCAGTAGAATACCACTGGGTTCCTGTTGTTGCCTGAAAGCTGGGATATGACAACTCCTTTACAGAGATTCTGCTGCTTTCCAGATGCACTTGCCATTGCAGCGATCAGTACCATCTGAACAGGGGCTCTGCAGATATGACAGTAGATAGTTCTGCTTCTTGAAGACAAAAAGACTCCCGAGTGCAAAGAAAAAAAAGTTTATTGTAATTTATTTGTATATATTTATTGTACTTGTAATTTATCAAAGCCGTAACTTTCCTGTGGATGACTGAAACTGCAGAAGCAGAATTCTTTTTTAAGCAACTACCTCAAAGTGCTTATGGAGAATTTCTTCCAGCGTTTTGGTTCCCCCACACCTTGATGAAATAAAGTGACTGAACTGCACGTTGTTGGAATACCTGAAAGTTTAATTTGAGCAGGCTTCTCTGGTTCAGCTATCCATTAGACTTGCAGAGGAGAGTATGCCACTCAGCTTCCTATCTGACAAATGCCTCATTTGTATGTTAATGTTGAGTTGTGATTTCCAGGGAAAGCGTTCAGCGTGTTGTAAAGGGCCTTACTGGCAGATTGCAGCTAAATTGATGCTCGACTCACTAAATATTTACCCTACACATCCCACTTAATATGTCCAAAACCAGGCACACTGTGAAATCCTGAAACCTGATTCTGTGCTTGTGAAAGTCAGGAAGCTGGTAATGTCAGCACGGAGCAAAGCAGAGCACTGTGCGAGTCCACCAGCATGTGCCAGCACACCTCCAGCCCGCCTTGCAATCTCCCCACTCTTTGCGTGCTGTCACCCCATACACCGGGGCTTGCCTGGCTGCTGTTGCCTCAAAGCCAGGGCAGCACTGCAGCTGGTCCCCCACTTTTCCTACCTGCAGTTCTCGCAGCCCTGCTGCCCCTTCTTCTTCAGGGCTGCCCATGGCCCATAGAGGATGCGTCCCGTGGCACAGCTGGGGAGATGACCACTGCATCTTCAGCTGCTCCTTGCCATGTAGTTTACCATTGGGAAAAATGTTTGGGGTTAGGAGAGCCAAGGTAATGCTTTTGTGCCCTTGCCCTCCCCTGTCTCAGACATTCCTAATGAGCTAAAGCTGGCAGAGTGGTGAGGCGTAGGTTGGAGACCTCACAGCTCACCTGTTTGTTTTTATTCCCAAGCCTGCTCTCCCAATGAGTTCCAGTGCAGTAACAAGTCGTGCATCTCCATCATCTTTGTGTGTGACGGTGACAATGACTGCGGCGATGGCAGTGATGAAAGAAAATGCTCCCCTCTGACCTGCAACCCCAATGAGTTCCGGTGCAACAACAGCGTGTGTATCCCAGAGCTGTGGGTCTGCGATAACCAGCCAGACTGTGAGGATCATTCGGACGAGTCCGTAGAGAAGTGTGGCTACGATGCTAAGGCCCTCAACACCTGCGTGGCTCATGAGTTCCAGTGCAGCAATGGTGAATGCATCCACCTGAACTGGAAGTGTGACGGGGACGAAGACTGCAAGGACAAGTCTGATGAGCAGGATTGCCGTGAGTGTCTGCAGGGGTAGGGCAGGGCTGAGGGCTCTCCTTTGTGGGGGAGAGGGGCCAGAAGTCTACTGTGGGCTGTGTTTTAAGGCAAGTCTTTGATGTCTGTGCAGCGACTTTGGCCTGACAAGGAGCGTTTGTGTCCCAAGTGGCATGGCTGGGTGCCCAGCCAAGCAGGGTCAGGTATATTCCAGACTCCTTTTATGCTTTTTCCTTGAGGATTCAGAGAGGTGGTGCAAGAGCTGTTGGATGGTACCGTGCCTCAGAAAAGATCTGTTTCACTAGAAAGATGAGGAATGGAAAATGAGAAAAATGTTCACAGCCCTCAGGCTGCGTGGTGGGGTCACAGCCTGGAGGTTAGAAGCCGCAATGCTAAAGAGAATATATGATGAGCAGAAAAAAAATAATTCATTTTCTGCCTCTGAAGTTAGAGTATACTGAACAAGGCAGTCAGGAGCAGTACCTCTGAAGAATCCAGTTTGAAATGCACTTTGAGCTTGGCTTGATAAAGGCACAGAGCTAATAAATAATGAATTTCTTTTTAGCTGGCTTTATGCATTTAACACGGTGTTGTTGATGTGCGTGATACTTTGAATGTTTCATCCATTTTTAGCCACTGAACTGTTCAAGCTGGTCACTTACCTGAGGAGGGAGAGAGAGAGAGACAAGGAAATAAGAACAAAATGTTTTGCTAAAATATTCATAATGACAAGATTGAAATAAAATAAAATATTTACATAGCTGTGTATATTTAGCAGCTCTGACATTGGGCCACCTCTGGGGAGGAAGACAGCAACCAGCTGCAGAAACCAGACATTTTTGCAAAGGTGCCTAAGAAAATTGACAGCTTTTGCCAGCACCATCTTTTCAAACCCATGCCGATGCTAAGTCTAGGCTGGTGAGCTCAGAGAAGCTGTGTGGGAGAGCCCTTCAAGGAGTTGGGGATCAGACTTTCTCCCAGGCAGAGAGAGGCAGATGTAAATGCGGTGGCTCCTTTAGCAAGAGGAAGAGGATGTAGTTAGTCCTGGACACCACTGTTTGCACTGCAGGAGAGCAGGGGCATGAGCCACAGGTAAGCCTGGAGCTGCTGTGCCTTTAAAAGACCCAAGGACTCTCTTAAAAAAGAGAGGTGAGAGCAGAGTAGGAAAAGCCAAAAATGTTTTAAGAAGAGAGCAGCTTTGACTGCTGGGTACAAGGATATTATTGCTGTCAACCCCCTTCTGACTAGGGATGGATTAGGTAGGATGTCTTTTCCTTCATCTCCAGGAAGGTGGTATAGGAGCTGACAGAGCTCTTGGGCAGCAGTTACTCAGGCAGTTCTTCCAGGATCTGAAGCATCGCAGGGACAGCAGAGTCAGGAGACAAAGTTGGTTCCTGGCATCCATTTCAGGATGAAGTGACTGTAAGTAAGCCAGGCAGGAGCATGTCCAGTGGAGATGTGCAGTGATGGCTGGGACAGCCTGTGTTTGGTGCCTCTTTTCATTCTGAGACCTCCTGCAGACAGTCCTGTACTTGTATCCCCTCCGAATCAGGAGGCAGTGGCTAGGCCCACATTACAAACACAGGTGAAGAACTGGTGACTGGTGCAGGGAACTCCCAGCAGAACTGATCTCTGTCCCACGGGTTGCATTCCCTGCAGTGACGGCAGCCTGGCAGGATGGTTGAGTTTACACAACTCAGGAGAGGGAAAGGTAAGCTCCCTTCTATGTCCAAGTGGTGAAAGAGGGGAGCAGCTTACAGATGGCACTTTCTGATGAAAGGTCTCTAAAATTTCAATCCCTGTTGTTCAACTTGACAGGAATTGTTTTAAGTCTTTTACAGACCCCATTTACTTTGACACTCTGCTGGGTGAGAGGGGTGGGACTGTGCCCATGTACCTTGCTGAGGCAGAGAGACCACTCTGTTCCCCAGCTTCTTTACTTGATCTGACAGACACCAGCAATATCCAGCTAAGCTCAAACTGCCAAGACGCGAGACCCAAAAGGAGCATGGCTCTGACAGCATCCCTCAGCTGCAGAGCAGCTTTACCGAGCAGCACCTCCAGATATGCCAAGAGCAGCCTCCCTGGGGCAGAGGGCACAGCTGGACACCACTGCTGCACATCACAGTGCTGACAGCCAGTGGAGGAAGGAGGAAATGTGGCAGAAGTGACTTGAGACAATTATATCTCTGACTAGAGGAGATTTAGCACCCGAGGTTTTTTCCCAATAAGTCTCAGTACAGCACAATGTGCGGCTTGTCTACCCAGGAGAAATGAGCATGTGAGCTGCTGCTGCTGCTTTCAGTCCTGTGGGTGAGGAAACAGTGGGATTCAAAGCCTCATGTTTTAGCTGCTGCACCTGTGCAAACTAGGAGTCACCCCAGTGCCACAGAGGTGCGTAAGCCTGCTGCTGTTTACACCGCAGCAAGGGGAGTCTCTAAGGTAACAGCCAGGAGAAGACTTGCGGCACTGAGTACTGGTGTAGCTGATGGGTCGACTGGGTCAGAGTCAAAACTAATGTTTCTTCTCCATCCTGAATGCAACTGTTGTTTGGGTGCACATGCCTGCAGTAAGAAAGTGACATTTGAGAGCTCTGGAAACTCAACATCGCTGTTCATCTGTTGGACTGAAGAGTTTAAGGATTGACCTTTATTTTTTTTTTTCCTCCCCAGAGAGTCTCTTTTTGAGATCAGTACCACGTGGCAGGCAGGGAGTTACAGGTGTAGGACACTGCTCGGTCCCCTTAGCAACAGGGATGGCACAAGTACCTCTAGGTTTGACTTGATTAAAACTGCAGACACCAGCAGTATGTCCTGTCTTGCAAATTGGAATCGTAGGGGGTTTGCGTTGGATAAAATAAAGGGATGGGAGCTAATGCTTTAAAAAAAATGTCATGAGGGCATCACCAGTCATTTGTTAAAGCATTTTGCGGTGATAACCAAGTAGAGCAGAAATGACGGGTGACAATTGGTGAACAGGTTTTGGCAGCGAGACAGCAAATAAATAGGAGGGAATGAGTCATTTCAGGAAAGCTGTGTGAGAACATTCAGTGGTTGATTTTTTTTTCCCTAGCATATATATTCAAATATGTATATATATTTATAAAATTAACATTAGGTTAGATTTATTGGTCTCCAAATCTGGAATGGTTATATTTTTAAATGTCCTTTGCAACTCTCATTAGGGCATCCAGGAGGGAGAATAAATAACGCTTACAACTGACAGCTAGAAAACAGATCCTTTGAGACCTGACCTCACACGTGCCTCTGTGTCCTCATCTATAAAATGGGATTGATGCATTTTGCAAATGCTAGGGTTTTCTTGAGATTAAGTTCATTTGGGGGAGGGACAGAAGACAGAAGAAACACAGGCTCAGACTTGGAATCTGGAATATATCTGCTGAATTTGAGCAGTACAGCTTTGTGCCCAGTATTTGCAAATGGGAAGTGTGTCTGTCTGAGTGTGCCTGTTAATTTAGCAGGGCTTTGGTAAATGGTTTCATATTTGATTTGCGGAGCAGAGAAGCTGGCTATAAAACTGCTGAGAATTCACTGATTTAAGCCCTCCAAAATAACCCAGCGATTTTCTGAACATCTTGTGCAAAAAAACAGCACAACTCTTCCCTCTTCTTGGGATATTGCTCTGCTTTGGGA
Organism: Cariama cristata; assembly: GCF_000690535.1. NCBI lineage: Eukaryota > Metazoa > Chordata > Aves > Cariamiformes > Cariamidae > Cariama > Cariama cristata. The sequence continues at coordinate 24,338 of NW_009604782.1, forward strand.
CTGCTTCTGATGGCAACCTGCTGTCAATTCTGCCAGTGGTGCTGAGATGGGTTTGTGTCCTGGCTTCAGGACGACAAAGTTCTGACCCTCTCCCTTCAAACTTATGCTCTCCGGGCCAGGTATAAACACAGCATTCTCTCTTCTCCTACTCAAAAATGCACCAAAAAATGGAAATGCTGTATATGCATTTTAATATCTTTGTGATCAGTAGGAGTTGTTACTATATTTGCTCTGTTTAGATGTCTGTTAAGAGGCTCAGGGGCCAATCCTCAAAGTTCTGAACTTCCACAGCTCTGCTGGAGTGAGAAGTGAGCCAGGAAACCAAGCCTGGTCTCCAAACTTCTGTCTCTTCTTCTTGAAGCAAAAGCTTTGTGCAATGATATTGTACAGTCCCACATCTGTGTTTTGCAGTCCCTGTAGCAACTGAGCTAAGAACTGTGCTGTCATTTTCCTTTCAGTCTTGTGGTGCTTGTGCAACATTGTCTTTGCAGTTCCTGCAAAATTAGCCTTCATTTTAATTTGGTTTAGGATTAGAAACCTTTCTGTTCTTGGCATCTAGCTATAACTGCTTTTTAGAAGAGCTTTGAAGATTACAGTTGAGGTCAATTAGTAGGTTTTATAACGGCTGCCTTCCAAATCTGTAGCTGTTGTCATGCAGGTTTACTTGATAAACTGGAGACCTGTTCCTACTCCAGCAAGGAAAAGACCCCCCTTGGCTTTAATGACATGTTAGACTTTTGCGAGGGTTCGTACTTATAGTCAGAAATGGAGGACCATCCTTTCCTGTCCCCACATATAGAAGTTGCTACAAAAAAAGTGAACTGTTTTTCGTGTTGGGGATGAAGACAAGAAATAATTGTGGCAAGGGAATTTTTGGCTAGTCAGTAGGAAAAGATTTGCAGTGGCCGAGGTTTAGCTTGGAAGAGATCAGGATTGCCTTTGGGGAAGGTGGTCTCCATTGCCAGGGCATCTCCAGGCAGGTGGCTGTACGTGGTAGGAGCATTTCAAACAGAAGTGCCTCTGCATTCTGAATCAACCCCACATTGTGATCGTCTCCACATTGAGCTCTCAGTGCCCCTTCCAGATCTGTGGTCTGTGATTCTCCCAGACCACAGCTTTGTTTCTTCCCCTCCTTCATTTTTCTCCATTTAGAGCAGCAGTTCCCACATGCTTACTTTGGAGCTGCTGTCCCAGATGTCCCACTGAGGTTTCCCATTTCTGTGCTTGGGTTTATTAGCTGAAATGTGGCGACACAGCTGGTCCCATAACTATGCTTATTGCTTGAGATTTTTTTTCTTGCTTTGCAGCATTTTATGAATATAGTGCATATGTCTTTCCTCTCTAAGGAGCAGTGCAATTTCCAAACTTTCCTCATATGAATACTGTGTATTTCTAAAGGCAGGATTTCTCCCTTCCTCCACCGGACCTGCAGTTGTGGCTTTTCCTGTCTCTTGTGCCCTTCACCGGCTGAAGATGCACTAGAGCTAAATCCACTGAAGCAGTCATGAATCTGGATCCTGCGTTCTGTGGGATGCAATCACCAACAATGCTCAGCCCTTGTGCAACTAATACTTTATGGTATCAGTGCTAGCTCACTTCATGTCTGTGGCTCTTCCTGGGTTATCTGAAAGTAGTAATTTTTGTATTAGACCCAGTTTGTCAGATTGTCAAGGAAGGTCTGCCACGTAGCTCTCATCTCCCATGGAGTAACATCAGTGCTGACCTCCTCTAGCTATTGAGAGGCAGGGATTTTCTGTCATAGGATACTAGGATGGAATCAGCAAGATGGAAAGGCTAGAATCAAGAGCTCTCCAGGGTGCGCTGCCTTAATAGGATTTTAAGAAAACATCTGTAAGACGAGCCCCTCAGAAGTAAGTGGCATAACATGTCCCCGGAACGAGGAGCCTGTTTTGCCAGTAAACTACAGGCTGTGGCCCTTTGCTGGCTAGCAAGTGCCTGTACCCTTTGTCAGCACAAGTCTGGTCCCAGCTAGGGAGGTCTCTCACTTAGTGTAACCTTGAGGAGTATGGTCAGTGCAGCTCTCTGTTTTATTTTTTCCCCCAACTTTGCTGTTCATCAGATCTGTTTTGAGTCTGTACCAATCTGACCTGGGCAAATGAGCTTCAGGCTTGAAACCTGGCCTGACACTGTGGAGATATTTTTGACCTGTAACCCCAAGGACACCAAGCCGCAGTGCAGTGGAGCTCTTCTGCCTTCCAGTGGCCTGTTAGCTCATGGGCATTTAGTAACCCAAATGACCATGTCTGTGTTGCGAGCTTTGTCCCTGTTGTGACCACATTGGCTTTGTCAGAGTCAATACATGTTGCTTGCCCATGCCCTTAGCCTGAATACACTTCGAAATACAATTTTTTCTGAAGGAAGGAGAGCTGAGGAGCAGTTGCCTTTGCTTACCCAGTGCCACTCTGCACTCCTGGTTGGAAAGCAACCTGGCCTCTCACATAGACTGAAGACCCCAGAAGGGTTCCACTGCTGATAGTTTTGATCCCTGCTCACTTTCTTGTGTCTCACCCGAGAAGCTTCACTGCCTGCACTAATTCTGTTTTGACTAGATCTGCTCATACAGGATTTGGGGCTCTTTTCCCAAGGATGTGGAGGGTGATCTGGGATGGCAGAGGGGCACAGGAGGGTAGTGGCTGAGGCAGCTGCTGCCTTTGTTGCTTTGGTGAAAGCAGCTGATGCTTTGTGACGTTTGCTGACAGAAGGTGCAAAACTCCAGCAGTGTCAGAGGTATGTGGCTAAAAGGTACCACACAAAAGGTACCGTGCTTTTTGTGGCTAATACTTGAATGTGTTGTCCTAAAGCTCTGGTGACCTGCCGGCCAGATGAATTCCAGTGTGGCGATGGGACCTGTATCCACGGAGCAAAGCAGTGTGACAAGGTGCACGACTGTCCTGACAACAGCGACGAGGCGGGCTGTGTCCAAGGTAGGTACAGACAGCTCTGCATTCCTCACGCTCTGTGGTATAAGCCTGTGAGAGCTTCATGGCCATTGGAAAGGGAAGAGGCCTGTGCTGCTGCTCCGGGCCATGGCAGGCTGCTTCCTGTTTTAAGCCGTTCTGGCAGTGGGCTTACTTGGGAGAGATGGTTGTGCTGACCAGGCAGACTGCATGACTTGAAAAGTTCCTTGCATGATACTCAGGCTTAATGTTCATTTGCTTAATTCCATCCCATTTCTGCTAATGACACCCTCTTGAAGCTTTATGTCAGGCTTTTTGTTGTCAGGAGCCTCATCTAACTTAGTTGCTTTCCTCTCTTGCCCAACATGACAGAGTCAGCATGTGAAAGTCCCAGCAAGTTTCAGTGTAAGAGTGGAGAGTGCATTGACGGAGGCAAAGTGTGCGATTCACATAGAGACTGCAGGGACTGGTCTGACGAGCCTCTGAAAGAATGTGGTACAGTACTTGCCTTCTATGTGTTGCTCCTGTTGTAACTGCTTCCCCTCTCCTCCATCTGGTGCTCACAGCTTTGAGTGTAACCACATGTAGCTGCTAATGCTATTTCTCACTGTGCTCCTCTTTCCTTGCCTTTATTCCCTCATCACCGTTCATATGAATGTAATTAGTAGCCTAGTCTGATCATCTGTAAGTTTGAACTGTACCCTTCTCAGCTCAGCTTTTATTCTTGGAGGGATGTATGAACTCAGCATGGGACTAGGAACCAGGAATTCCCCCTCTCCCCAGATACTAGTGACCTTCACAGCACAGACCAGTTTATTTAGTCTCATTGCCTAAATTATCTTTGAATTGTAAGATGATGATAACATCATAAAAATTTAGCATTGGGAACGTGCTTTGAAGGTGAAAATACATAGAGTGGCAGAATTGACAGAGATGACTTCAGCCGTTTCTGGGTTTTACGTGTTGTTGCTGCTTCCCTTAGAAATGACAGCAGGCTGCTCTCTGCAGCATCCTACCAGCTCTGGGCTAGCGAGAATGCACAATCCATGAGAGCCGGTTCTGCACTGGGGCTGTCGGAGTCAGGAGAATGGAAAGGCCAGGCCAGAGAGCTGTGCCACTCTCCCTAGAGCAGCCCCTCTCTCACCTTTCCCACTGGGCATTGTGGGCATCAGCCCCAATCTGGAGCATTACTCAAACACATTGGGTTTTTTCCCCAGTGGAGAAATGTCTCAGACAGGCATCCCTTTCCATGACGACATGGAGCTCAGTGCCTGCATCTTAAATAACTCACATTCAGGAAGAACTGTCAATCTCTCCTCTGTATCAGACAAGAAGTGTGTGTGCATGCCTAGTGAGGATGCTCTTAACTTGTGCTTTCAGTATGCCCTGGCTTTCTTCCACACTAATCCACATCTCCCTGTCTTTCTGAGTGGGTGTTGCAACTTGTCTGTCTGTAGAGGTCTCCCAACAAAGCTGGCAGCCCAGTTTGGCTCGGGAGACTGGGCAGTGGCATGACATAGCTGGGCTTGGTGCTCAACCTTGCAATGGTGCCATGGCTGACTTGGTGCAGTCCCAGGCTGGCAGTGAAGTGTCCTTTGAGTTAGGAAGCTGAGCAGAAACTAGCCCCCAAAGGAAACATGTTTCTTTAAGAGTGCAGAATGATGTGGATTGCTGTGAATGTAACGCCCACGCACAAGTAATCCATGCAGAAGGCAGGAGGTGCAGGACATGCTCCTCATCTTGGTGTGTCTGTCTAGCTGTGTGCTAGACAGTGCAGCATGCTTGAGATGCCCCAAAAAAAGCAGGGCAGAAGACAGAACATCACTTCTCTTATTTTAGGCAGGCAATGAATATACTGCTGAAGTTTGGGTAATGGGCAGCAGCTGCCCAGCAGAAAGAGAACAGACTAATGTCTCTACCGGCTCCTCCTCAGCTCCTATTGAGAAGTGGAGCAAGTGAACCAGCACTTTATTTACAGTCTCTAAATCCGTTCCACAAAGCACCTCTGAGACCATGGGAATCATCTGGGTGAGGGTCTGCTTGTTAGTCGAAACAACCTTTGTAGTGTTTTGAAGAGAGCAGTTCTGCATGTTTATGACCCAATTTGCTAGAGGCCTATGCAAGCGTAGGAATAGGTGATATTCATTAATAAACATCATTGAACAGTGACAACACACAATGTCACTCTGTGGACACCTTCTTGTAGCCCAGTGAACTTGCTGTATTAATAATGTATTGATATCTACATGTGTGTTTCTTTGATAGGAAGGTGAAAGCTATTAATAACGTATTGATATCTATATGTGTGTTTCTTTGATAGGAAGGTGAAAGCATCCCAGAGCTGAGATGAGGTTCCTTCTGGCATGGCATTTTCCTAGTCTTACTGACTTAATTGGCTTGTGGTTCTTTTTATTTTCTTCCAAGAGCACTGGTTTAATGGCTGTGCTGTACTGCTCACCTGCAGTGTGCAAGGAAGCAAGAAGTAAAAGATAAATGAAAAATTTGCCTTTAAATTGCATTATAGATTGAAGGAAATTGGTTTTCCTTGTTCTAGTGAGCCCACTATCCTACAAATACCACAGCTTCTGAAAACTTACTTAGGGAGAGGGCTTTTATCTTTACCTTGTGTAGCTTAATTACGACAACAAGAAACGTTATTTCTGACAGGAAACCAGCTTTCCTCAACCTCTCATTCAGTTCTAGTTGCAAGGATCCATTTAGTCTGTTTTTCATTTCAGCACTTGAAAGCAGGATCAGAGAGGTGGCCTTGGATTAGACAGGGACCCAGGAGAGGATGGGGGCTGTTGCTTCATAAATGGCACACTTGGGCTGATGGAGGCTGCCAGCAGAAACTGTCGTGTGGGACGTGTTTGTGGGAGGACTGTATCTCGGTGCTAATGGAGTATCTCTGACAGACTGTACTTTGGTGTTTTCGGGAATTTTCACATAGATCATTCCTTGGAGCTAGATGGGAAAATAGTACAGTATTTCAAAATAGCTGGCCCCTGGGAGATGAGACTCCCCGAGCATGAATTATTAAAGCTCAGAGAGACTGTTCAGAAAAGTCAACATGAACCAGCGCATGGGGAAGAAGGAGTCTCCTGGAGAAAGCCCTTAGGTCCCTTGGAGGTTTCTCACATGTGGCAGAACATGCTCAAAGCAGCAGCTCTCTGATGGGATGAGATGCAGAGATTCACATACACTGTATCCCCAGGGCTCCCTGTTCATTTAGCCACTAGCTTTCAGCCCAAATGATCCTACAGTGTTAGTCTGGAATAATAAAGAGCAAGAAAGTGATATGGTGGTGGCTTCCTATCTGTGAAGTCACTCATATGCTCTACGGGACCAGCTCCTGGCTACCAAAAACTGATAGATATGAGAAAATTTCTGAGGACTTCTCTAAATTTTATTCAGTCTTACAACTAAAAGCTCTCCTTTGTCATAGATAATCTGTATATCCCTTCCAGGTATTAATGAATGCTCTATGAACAACGGTGGTTGCTCACACATATGCAAAGACTTGAAGATTGGTTATGAATGTGAATGCCCGCCCGGATACAAGCTTCTGGATAAAAAAACGTGTGGAGGTAATTTACATGCAAACAGCAGTCCCTTGTGTTTTCACCATACAGAGACATGATTATATTCACTTCAGCGTTGCTCCATCACAGATGGTTTGATTTCAAGTTATTGATGGGTTTCAAACACTCCTTTCAGACATAGATGAATGTGAGAATCCAGACGCTTGTAGCCAGATCTGCATTAATTACAAGGGGGACTACAAATGCGAGTGCTACGAGGGATATGAGATGGACACCCTGTCCAAGAACTGCAAAGCTGTAGGTAAGACAACGCCACAGGCACTTAAACTTTGCTTGCTCAACATTACAACTCTGATAAGAAAACATGCTTGCAGGGCTGAGGCTAGGGGAACAGAAACAAAAGGAAACTAGCAAAGCAAGCAAGCAAGCAAAGACATTTCATTTTGAGCAGCACAGAACTGCTGCAGTGACAGCAGATGCATCTCTAGGCAAGAACTACTGCTCGTGCAGATCAGAATATTTTAACAGTGTACAGAGCAAGATTACAGTCACTAGTTGGCTGTTTGAAGCTGAAACGAGAAAAGAAAGTCTCTTGACAGGTGTTACTAAAAGCAGTATAGCAAAAACATTTAGTGGTAGTAGTATTAAAAGGAAGAAAACATCCCAATTAAAACTCGGTAGGTTAGCCGCCTCTCCACCCTCCTAGCGTCTTATGCAAATACCATGAACACCAGCAGTTTGCTTGACCTTACTGCAAAAATGAATGTTAATGTCAGAGGGATAGAAAGCTGAACTGTGCAAGACTGAGCATTAGCCATGCTGGAGGTTTCTTTAATGGAAATAGTGGGTCTCCTGGGGAAAGTGAGTTACCTGCAATACAAAATTGCTTCTCTAGGGTTATCCTGCACATGAATGTGCCCTCTTTCTTCCCGGGTTCTATATGGTATGCACAGTGTCCTCCTGTCCTCATAAAGTCTGTTAGTCTCACACCCGCACTGACCCAAATCCTGGGACACTGATCTGCTTGTTGGTTAGAAAATTCTGTTGTGCCCAAGAGTCTGTGCTGGGAGCCCTGCAGCACGATGTATTCCAGAGCTAGAACCTCATTGCAGCTCTTCCCTTTCAGTATCATGTTCCTCGGTCCCCTTTTGTCCTTCCCAGTGGAAAGGTACTCTTTGTTAGGATCTTCTACTGGCCACTGTTGGAGCCCAACCAGTCTAACCCACTAAAGCTCGTTCTGAGCCTCCCATCCTGTCCACACCTCAAACAGGGAGGTGTGCAAAAAGCGAACTAAAGCTTTAGCTGTTTGACTTGCAGCTTATTTTGGTGACACCTAAGAACACAGAGAATCACGTGCTCTGCTACTTGTAGAGGGCAAGGACCTGCACTTCTTGACCTGAGCCTTAGAGACACAGATGCGTCTGCCTCCTACAGTAGGCAGCTGGCCTCCATGGGGCCCACTGTGAATAACCGTGGAGGCTAAGGTGCTGGCTGTGGTCTTCTAAGCAAAATAACCTGGGTTTCTATGTGTCCTGCTGTCCCATGTTTTGGAAAGTTCAGGTCAAGTTCATGCTTCTGGAGAGGCTCGGGGCTGGGCTGGCCTGAGATCACGACTGCAGTAGCAGTATCACCAGTATCACCCAGGCTGAACGCTCTGGCCCCACAAAAAAGAGATGTGAACTGCCTGAGCCCTCAGGTGGACTGAGTTCCGCGTGTACATGACGGTCTAAAATTCCTCCCTGGCAACCAGTGGTGGCTTTGCTGGAATCAGGGTGGCTCTGTCAAGCTTCAAGTCTGGCTGCCTCCCTTCCCTCCAGCCAGGGCAGAGCACTGTCTCTTCCTTGTCCTGGCCATGAGTCACCAAAATCTGGCCTACGTGCTTTGTATCTCAAATGTGTAACTGAAAGTGCGAGCATTCCCCTGAGTTTTGCTTGTGGCTTAGCAGAATGGGCAGACCAAGAGCCAGTGGGCATCTAGTGACCACAGAGGTGCTGCGGTCCTCCATGTCCACATGCGATAGCTCTGCCTCTGGAAGCCATTTACACTTGCTTCTAGTGTGGTGTAAAGCTTCCTTACAAAGCAGGACTATCAGTGACTGTTGTTTGAGAAATAAAAGCCAAATCCAAGTCAGCTGCTAAAATGACAAATGCGCTGATTTTCTGTGGTAGGCAAGAGTCCGTACCTGATCTTCACCAATCGCCATGAGGTCCGTAAGATAGACCTGGTGAAAAGGGACTACTCTCGCATCATTCCCATGCTGAAGAATGTCGTGGCACTGGACGTGGAGGTGTCAACAAACAGAATATATTGGTGTGATTTGTTCTACCGAAAAATCTACAGGTAAGGGGCAGGAGAGGATGTGCGTTTTGATACCTCTCCAAAGCTATGGTTCAATCTGTACCCCTTAAGGACAATCTGCAGAGAACAATGCAGGGTACAGTGAACCTCAGGGCTTTTCTTCCCTTACTGGATTACCTGTTATGGCCCAGACTTTGTAAGCTTTTTTCGGAATTGCTAAAGAAATCAGGGGCTTGTGCAGTTATCTGGTTTGATAATACAGGAAGGCTTTTCATCAATAACAGATCCTTCTGCATTTGTGCAATTACACGTTGGCTCTTGTTTACTGAATCATGATACTGCTAAGTGATGCTGCATGAGACTGCTGCTGTGCTGTGTGCGTCCTGTACGTGAAACCACAAAGGACTTAACATCTGAAAGCACAAAGGAGGCAAATGGTGGGAGCAGGGAGGTAGCAACACAGACATTGGCTGCTCACTGTAGTCTCTAGTAGACTAAATTTAAATTCACAGCACTTGACCACAGTACACATTCTGTAATTCGCATTCTTCCTTCTCCTTCAGCTGCTTTTATGGCATCTATCACAGTATTATGTACCAGGGCTTGTGAGTGTGCCTAGTGAAAAATGCATTTAATTTATGTGCTGAAAATCCCCCATGTATATTCTGATTTGCATAGCTATTGCACCGTATTGCAGCTTCTACAGTGATTTGTTCTGGATTTTAGCTAATGATCAGGCAAAGGTTGATTGGTTTCAGTGTGTGGGAGCCAAGCCAGGGTTTGTGCAGGCTGTGGTAGCTCCCATGCTGAGTATTAAGCACTGAAGTAGCTAGGGAGGTACCCTGAGTGGGCCTGTGGGGCTCTGAAAATGGGGAGATGGTTCAGAAGAAAGCTGGCTGCTTTCACGGTGTCTGATTCTGTAGGCACAGGCAGGGGTGGGTCAGGGCCTTGTCTTCATACATGGGGAATTATTCAAGAAACTGCTCCTTCTCCAGCTCTCTGACAGTGAATGCCCTGGGATGCCGGGGGCCACTGAGCAGTGTTCATACCCTGAACATGGCAATACCAAGCCTTTATCTTTTTCCAAGCAGCAGAATTTTTCTCTTTCTTACTCCTGTCTGCATTAGCTTTGTTGCGAGTCCCACTTTTTCTGCAGACCAAGCTGTGCAATTATAACTTCTTAACAATGAATGTTCCTGTTTAAGATGCTGCTACTATCACTAATATCAAACACTTGTAAACAAAAGGCCACCATGTCCTTCCAGCAGAGTACAGCACTCCACCTGCAGGAGTTCTCTGGGAAAAAGCAGTCTGTAGTTGAGAGGCTATCACAAGGTGGAAACTATGGTACAGGAGGTAATTGCTGGCAAAAAAAGCCATCTTTCTTAATGCTCGCCTCACTTGCCTTTCCAGATCCTCTCCTATTGAGGTGACGTCCTCTTTGCGGTGTCAGATCTTTTACAATATTTCGTTACTGGGAGAATTGAAATGTCATCTGTATTTCAACCCTCCCATTCTGAAAGCCGCAAGAGCCTCTCTCGGCTTTCCCATGCAGTGAGTCACATTGAGGGTACAGCGCAGCAGCTCACTGCAGTGGTGGGCGGGAAGTATTGAACACTACTGTTTCACTGGGGTGGAATTAACTGACCTTGAGGTGTGTAGTTAGAACATGTGGTACTCGTCAGACTAAAATAAGAGTCTTGGGAGTGTTGTCAGATGCCCCGCAGAACCCTGATGATACCGTTCGTTTGGTGTTGGGTCAGAGAAGCCAAAACCACTCCTTCTAGCGAAGATGGTAGCGTGCTGTTAATCCAGGCTGACTCTGCATAGCCATTCCAGCCTGGGCCACAGACCATAAAATAGTGTCAAGAATTCCTCGTTTTAGCCGTTTGTTTCCAAGTCTCTAATCTGATACTTGCGAGCTCAGCTCCCGTATGACTTACCTTCTCATTCCATGACCAAAGGCAGGATGGCCAGTGAACAGGAGATGTAAACCATCTTGTAGTTTCAAATGTGTGGGGAGGGACGGAAAGTTTCTGCTGTGTTGTAACTTTTTTAAGATGTACCAAGTTATTCTAAGAGCCAGACTAAGCTCTTAGAAACACTGATGCAAACTCAGAATAACTCCATTTCAGTTCATTCAGTGCAATTGACATTGGTGCAGGGGCAACAGAGCAGAATCAGCCTGTGTTCTTGTAGGAGCCTCGTTGAGTTATTTATGAAACATCCATGTGGAGTTTGCTGCCTTTCATTAGCGTTTTGAAAGATTTTGAGTTTGCCACTGATACTTAGTGAACATTTTCTTTGTATCTAACGAGATCACTTGCCAAATTAGTACAGCTCCATGAATTCCTTTGATGAATCATAATTAGTTATACAGGTCCTAATTCTGCAATACATTTAAGCAAATTTATTTGCATGCTAAGTTCAACTCTGTTCAGCAAAGCACTGGAGATTATATGTCTAATGTCCATAAATCCCATGAATCGATGCCATTGAAGTTAATGTGCCTGAAGTCAAATGTTTTGCTGAATTGGGCAGTTTATAGCAGGAAGCAGGTAGAAAAATAAAATGACAGTTCCCTATTCTGGACATGCCTGCCATCCAGATACAGGGAAATAAGAACAAGTTGTAGGAGAAAGGGGAAGGTTGCAGCATGCAGCCGTAAGGGTTTCTATGTCATTCATGCTGCCACACGTGCACTTTGTTTCTGTGGGGTTGTAGTGGTGCTACCTGACATTCAGCTTTCTGAGGTCCAAGCCCATGCACACGTCCGCAACCCTCTCTGTGCCATGTGTCGGTCCAGTGACGAGTCCTGTCTTTGCAGTGCCTACATAGACAAAGCGAGTGACACAGCTGAGCAGGTGATTTTGATAGACAGCCAGCTGAACTCTCCTGAAGGACTGGCAATAGACTGGGTTCATAAGAATATCTACTGGACAGATTCCGGAAACAAGACCATCTCAGTGGCCACTGCAGATGGAAGCAGAAGGAGGACACTTTTCAACAGTGACCTCAGTGAGCCAAGAGCCATTGCTGTTGATCCCACACGGAGGTAGGTGTAAAGACCACAAACACTCCCTTTGCCATCAGAGATGTTCCAGTCTTCTTTCTGCCTCTCTTAAAAGCTTCTGGGTGGTTCTCATCTCATCAAGGCTTCAGATGCTCTTTAAGATAAATAGATCTATTGAACTTAAATGAGACTCCAGAGATAGTTCAGCTAACTCTTTGCAAGGCCACTGCTGTTAAAGAAAGTTCTGAAAATAATGGTCAAATCATGTGTTTGATGGGCCTGAGCTGGTCCAGGCACATAGGTTGCACTGGGAAATGAAGTAGTCTGTCTGATGTGTATGGGCTATTTGGGTAAGTGAAGTCCATGTACCTAGCAGAGACACCAGGAGGTAGTTTGCATGGGGTTCCCAAGCTGAGATTTTTCATTCTGGTGTGAGCTTTGTGGCAGAGTACCCTGTGGGACAGTGTGCGGCTCCCCTAGCTGCGTATCAGAATTAGCTTAAGTGGCTGAGGGGCTTTGCTATAATAAGGAGAGAACAGGGCACCTCCTACTCCGATGAGTAGTGCAGATTCCTTACACTAGAGCCCAATTTACTGTTCTCTTGCGTCTGTCTCTTCCAGGTTCATGTACTGGTCTGACTGGGGAGACAAAGCTAAGATCGAGAAAGCTGGCCTGAATGGTGTGGGGCGGCAAGTGCTGGTGACTGACAACATTGAGTGGCCAAATGGCATCACGCTTGGTAAGTGCCCAGGTTAGAGCTACAGCATCCACTGTAGTTGACATACATTTATTTTTATTGTTAAATAGGAAAACAAAATTGTAAATGCGCAAAAGCACCTGCACACAAAAAGCCTGGAAATACTTTGTCGCTTATGGCTTACCAACACAAGCAATTTTATTTCAGTAGCAAGCATAGGCAGTAAGTCTTGCCACAGTCAGAACCTCATACTGCAGGAGCTTTGAGTTGCTTTTAGCTGTGCCTTAAGGCAAAGGGAAATTTTGGGGGAGAATGCAGAGCTGCAACAACCTTTTGGAAGTCCAGGAAGCATCAGAGAGTCCTTGGTGCTGGTGTCTCTGGACCTGTCTCAGAAAACAGTGTCAAGATACTTCATTGGGCTGATTAATGCATGGTACATCAAGGAAAGAGACACAGCCTGCAGAGCCCCTTCCCCATCGACATGCCTGCCCAGCCACTCTGGGTGGGGGTACCGAGATGGAACCCATCTTAGCTCGTATCTGTTCTGGCTGCCACACCAAGGTGCAGGAGTGGAAAGGTTTCCTGCCCTCGTGGGGCAGCAGGGGACAGCCGCCTCTGGAGTTACAGCCGAATGTGTTTAACACCATGCAGATGTGAGGGTCTTTGCTTGGGTTTGTATTTGAAAATTCTGGCCATGACAAGGATGTAGGAGAAAATGACGCTACCATTGCATAGTGAAGTGCTACTGCTGTGAACAAATCGTGTTATCCTTTAGTAATTAAGAAATTAATTAATGACTTGTTTAATTACAGAACTTGTTTTGTGTTGGCACTTATCCACTTGCATTCTGTTCAGTGAATCTCATCCAAAATGAGTGAATTTGCTCCAGGAAGAGAAATTCAGTGCATAGCAATCTAAATAACATTGGTTTCTCCCCTCTCACTCTTACCCACACCCTCCCCAAAACCTGTCTGGTTGTGGTAGGATTGTCCCCACCACCAGCATTCCCCAGCCTGCAGCACAAGAAGGGTTTCTGGACCCAGGATTCGTCTTCATTGAAAATGCGTAAGTCGCACAGCTCCTTCAGAGAGGTGTTTCATTTGAATCACAGTTGTTGGCCAGCAAGAGGCCAAGGAGTGAATAGCCTGGAGAGGGATGAAGCTTCTCACACAGGCACTGAGTGACTCTGGGAAGCCCAAACTGCTGCGGGCCTGCTCCTCCTGGTAACAAAAGAACCTCATCGTACAAAGCTATCGGTCAGGCATTCCCCCCA
>NW_009604782.1:38123-68348 GCF_000690535.1 Cariama cristata
TCTTAGTTATAGGGTCTTATCCCAGCATATCTGGGCACTGATTCAAAATCGGAACTAGTGTTAAAAAAAAAAAAAAGGGCTCAATAATAAAGAGATTAGTCATGCTGCCAGCAGGAGAAACATGCTGGGCAAGAGAAAAAGAGTTGCAGGAGCTGTCTGTAATTTTGCTTCATTGTGTTTCACTTCTCAGATTTGCTGAATCAGCGTCTCTACTGGGTGGACTCCAAATTGCATTCACTGTCCTGCATTGATTTCAATGGCAGCAACAGAAAAGTTCTGATCTCTTCTGTTGACGATCTGAGTCATCCTTTCGGCTTAGCAGTGTTTGAGGTAAGAGTCGAAAACGGATACAGAACAGACTGGAGACTGCGAGAGGTCTCAGAGCTTTTCTTGATTAAAAGCTCTGCCTTTTGCATAGCACAGAAAGCTCAGCAAGGGTGTTCGCTGCTATAGAAACCGATTAACCTGGTGTGGGTTCAGCGTGGAAAATTGTTTTCTAAAGTCCTTAATCAGGAGCAATGCGTTGTCTCCTGCTTTTACCTGATGCAGTACCATGAGGGGCAGGTGGTGCCCAGCGTAACACCTCCCACAGAACTGGAAAGTGGGTAATGGGGGTTTCCTTCGTTGGAATTGAGCCAACCACCCATACAAAGGCCAAAGCTATTAGCAAGGGAAGGGAGAAGCCACTTACTCTGATCAGCAGGTGGGACAAACGTTCACTGAGTGACACTGTAGTATGTCTCTCGTCTTTTGAAAGTCGGACTTTGAGGGGAGCTGCATGGGCTCAGAGCAGGCGCTCAGCAGCTTTGTTTCACACCATCTTTGCATACCTGTGTTGCATTTTTCTCATCCCAACAGAACCCTCAGGGGAGGACAGCCCCTTAAATTTTGCTACCTTAGCCACTTGTTTCTGTCGTCCACCCCAGCATCTGCAAAAGTATCCTCAGAAACATTTGCATCTGTCTCGGGGAGTCTCAAGGCTTCAGCCGGGAGTATCTGTGCCAGCAAGGCACTGGCAGGGCCCCCCGTGCAGCCAGTGTGCACCGGGGACTTGGCATGAAAACGGTGCTTGTTCACTTAGTTCTGAAAGGGTCAGGTAATTCTCCTTCTAGGCTGAACTGCTCCAGTTATGACACACACACCCTACCACGCATCAGAGACACTTCCCTGTCCCCAAAATTATAGCTCTGATCCTACAAAGACATAAGCCTCTTTTCACAAAGGCTTCCAACTCTTACTGGAGTATGTTCCATTGAAAACCCAATTAGTCTTGTAGATTCAGTACTCCTGTACCATTCAGTGTCACACTGTAGCCGTACTAAAAGCAGTGCAATAACTAATTAAATAGTACAGTTCAGACCCTCAAATGTCATCAAGGAGAAACTAAGACCTGCTGAGATCTGCAGAAATTGCTACATAAATGGGCATTCACTTTGCCGTTAGTTTATACACAGCTACCCAGTGGCAGGGCCCAGGGCTAACAGCTTCCTTGCAGTTTGTATCTCATGATTAAGATCTAAAGCATGCGTTCGAAACTGCCTTCTCTATCCTATCTCAGGAGTACTTCAGGGGTATGGAAGACATAATTCAAATCCCTGCTTTGCCTGGGTGGAAGCAGAGAGACAATCCGTTTCTTCCACTCTTCCTCCCCTGGTAGAGGATTGCCACGTATCACTAGCCTGGGGCAGTGAAGTCTCCTCTCTTGTAGCTAAGCTCCTTTCTGTGATTATTTAAATGATTAAGGGAACAAAAGCTTCAACTTTGGCACCTCACTGTAGGTAAGCTGTAGCAGAGAAAGGTGTCTGGTTGGCTCCCTCTCAAGGTGTATGTCGGCCTCCTTTCTTTTCTCTTTGTTTCACTTAACGAGGTTGGCTTTTGACTCAGCAAAACCCTCTTCCTTAAAACCTTTATTCCTCCCATGCAATGTGTGTGGTATCTAGGCATCTAACTTCGGGCATGGGTTTCCCCAAGACGTTGCTACTCTTTAGTTTTATCCCCATCAGGAGGGTTTGGAAGGATCTCTTGGGTTATTTAACCTCTGTACACCCTTCCTCATCTGTGTGGCTGGTTAGAATAACAGACAATCCTTTTGCTTTTGATAATTTGCCTTTGTTCTCCAGCAATGTGGCTTTCCTTACTGAAATACATGTCTTTTTTAGCAGGTAGCACCATACATAGCCGACCAAGCAACTAAATACTGTTTGATAACTGCAATTCCTGTCTACTTCCTTGACCCATTATTCTGCATCTTCAATCACAGCATGCCATGCAAAAGATATTAATAAAAAAGAGAATAGATACTCATCATCCAGGTGTGCTCTAGGCACTGACCTCTTCATAGATACCTGTTTAATGCAGGTCTTAGCTTTGGAAAGGCAAAAAAAATCAGCAGAGATAACAGAAGTTTCTAGTATGGCCCTTTGGTTCTGCTCATGATCCCCCCCATCTTTTTTTAAAAAAAAAAAAAAATTCAGAAACAGAATGGGTGCAGCTCTTCTGTACTTAACCACATTTCTGCTCCCTCTTCTCAGTCTCATCGCTACTCAGAATTACTAAGCACTTTATAAACACGTAGGATTGCTGTGCTTTTGAACATTAGAAATGACAGTGTCCAAAAAGCAAAGAAAAAAGCAGCAGACAGAAGTAGCACGAATCAAAGGTGCCCCAAGGTAGGAGCACAGTGCACTGACTTTGTGACTGCTGGAGTTTAACCCAACTTGAGCTGGACTTGAGCAGGGCCATGTCAGAAATCCTGTGCGTTTCCTGCAGGACAGAGTGTTCTGGACTGACCTGGAGAACGAAGCAATCTTCAGCGCAAACAGGTTGAATGGCTTGGACATCTCCGTTTTGGCAGAAAATCTCAATAATCCTCATGACATCGTGGTATTTCATGAATTAAAGCAGCCCAAAGGTAAGACATATCCTCAGGGTATCATGGCCCTAAATCAAGTTTATTTGAGCTAGTAAATTAAATGCTTCCTGATGGTTCTGATGAGAGAGAAAGCACAGGTAATAATGTGAAATCAATGCCTAATGTTTCAAGTTCCTGCATAATTAATTCAGCTGCAGCATTTATTGAAAAGTCTGCAATTTGTTAATAGCTGTTTAATTAGCATCTTTGATAACAATGAGTTACTCTTGTCACTGTGATGCTTGCCATTCATTATGTATTTGGGCAGGTTTTATAGTAGAGAGTAAGGTTTCACTCCAAACTGTGCAGATGCTTAAGCAGCATGATTAATTGAAGTAGGGAGTGGAAGAGAGATGTCTTAGAGAACCTGATAATTTCTTTGCCAAGAACAAGAAATAAATAATTAGAAAAATAACTTTTATTTTCCTTCCTTGAACAGCTCCAGATTCCTGTGAGCTCAGCCCCCAACCAAATGGAGGCTGCGAGTATTTGTGTCTTCCTGCACCTCAGATCTCTCCCCATTCTCCCAAGTACACATGTGCCTGTCCTGACCATATGTGGCTGGGTCCTGACATGAAAAAATGCTACAAAGGTAAATACAATCACGTCACTGATTCGCTCTTCCAACAAAATCATACTTACAGTGAATATATTTCCTGATGGTGGAACACAAACACTAGCTTTTGTATTCTGCTACTTGCTGCCTTCTGAATGCAGCATTGTGGTGTCCTTTATTGAAAGGTTGCATATTTTTGAAAGCATAACCAGAAAAAGATAAAAGCAGGGAGGGGGAAAAAAAAAGGGATAAGGCCCAGCACTGAAAGCGTGAATGGTCAATAGATCATTAAGATTTGCCACATTTATTGCCCTATAGCTGCTGGATCTGGAGAGGCCATGGTCATTGCTGATAATATCCCAAAGAGACGAGTGGTTTTCAGTGTAGTTTTCCCTAACATGCTCCTGGTACAAATTCAGTATCTTCTGAGGTACTGAAAAAACCTGCAAGTTTTTGAACTTCTTAACCACCTTCCATCCAGAGTGCTTTACTACTATTAATAAATAAAGTGTGACTTCAGGAAATCATTTCTGTAGCTTTAGGCAGAGAACTGTCAGTAGTCTGACTACCTGGTAGATAGAATTGGAATTTGATTTCTGCTTCTAATCATTAAAAATAACAATCCTCCCTAGATTTATAGCACCATTTGTGATTTGCTTTGTGTACTTACTTTAACCAAACTTCTTTGTTGCTCTTGCTTTTCAGATCTTCCAACTACTTCAACTACTGTACCGGTTTCTACAACCGCAGTGTCCCGTACTGCTGGTAGCACGACCATTGCAACTGTACCTGGCAGTGCCAGTAACAGCACTAACATCATCCCCAGAGCTGTATCAGAAGCTACGATTACCACCCCAAGTTTTCATTTCAGTTCCGCCACATCCATCCTGATAGATTCTGAGATGACCACTGGAAACAGCAATTTATCACAGCACTGTAAGAGAATGAGATTCCTCTTTTCTTTTTCTACATATACCCTACCACAAAAACTCATGCACTGGTGGGACACCTGACCTAACATCTGAGTTATAAGCAGGTCAGATGCCGGCCCATCCTGTTGCATAGCAGGAGACATGAGGTACTCTTCCTGCAGACCTCTGTGTTATGATGGCTGATGTGATTCTAGTTGTTGGGGATGTTAAGGAACTTGTATCGTGTTTTCATCCAACACACATCAAATGGACTCCAGAGATGAAGCCCTGAGAGTTCATACTAGTCCTTGCCTTGTGCAACTAGAGTTCAGCCCAGCTTCAGTGCTGGCTGCAGTGCTGCATACCACAATATGGATGATTCTACAGGCGCGTCACCTACTTTCTTTAATTATTAATGTGATCCGCACAAGTTGTGGGTGGAAAGTGCCTCCTGTCCAGCTGTAGCCCTGCTGGGCATTTGGAATTACCACAGCCCAAGACAAGCCGCATCGGTTTTGCGTGGTTGTGCTTTGCATGTTAATGTGGCCTGATCCATGACATGCATTTGCAGTTTTGCATTACATATCAGAAGAGTATCCCAACGGAGAGCACTAATAAGCTCTCCTCAAGTTCACCCTACATAATGAGCGCGTAATGAAACACCAGCCTGCTATCTGAGGGCTAACAGGTAATCCCTCTAGGTCGTGCTGCCAAGGTAAAGCAGAAAAGCTGAACTGCTTTTCAAAAAAAAAAAAAAAAAAAAAAAATTCTAGTCTAGAGAGAAGACTTTACTCTTCAGGACTGGCATTCAAGACCTCAAACAGATCTAGATTGCTTTAAAAACAGTGAAATGCTTTTTTTTTCCCTAAACGTTTCACTGAGTGGCGTAGGCAGTTTCCATTGCATCTGGAAAGCAAAACTAAACCACCGCTGTTGGACTAGGGTGCCTGTTTGTAGGAACAGTGATGCAGCGCGCTCTGTACTGCACATGGGAAAGCAGAATCCAGGTTCTAAAATTCATTCTTGTAAGTTCTTTGTGTGCAAATTTCTTTCAAATACAATAATTAACTTTTTAATAAGCCATGGAAGCAAGGTGCTTTTATTGTCCACATTTGAAATAGTCTGGCTTATTATTAAGTAAATAACTATGTAACAGAACAACCTGCCACAGGCAAGTATTTAAAGGGATAAATTGCCTTTTAAGTTCTATGAATTGGTATATCAAAAGAAGAACTACAGTTAGTTCCTCCTCTCTCAATTCCTGATATTTTAGCAAAACCAAATTTTCAATCCTGATCCCGTATTACAAGAGCTCAAAGCAAACATTTTTAGTATGTAACTTGAAAGTTGTATTGATGATTTTTTTATTGATTAATTTTCCCTATAATTGTTTTTTTCTCTTGTAGGTACAATATCGAGTTTTGAGGTCATTCTTGCATGCTGAGGCAGACTGCAGCAATGAATGATACATGTGTTGACTAACTCCTTAGCTGTAAATAAAATTAAAAAAAATTAAAAAGAAAAACTGTGCAGATGGCTTTGAACTACATTCTTTTTCTGACAGCTCAATAAATCATTAATTGTGTCAGTACTAGAAAGTGTTCTACTGTGGATTTTTAAGAGCACTGTTCACCATCCCCTGATCCATGCATGGAGTCTCCATTAAACATCATGATTTTTAAAACTGGCCTCCTTTTTTGTGCTTGAAAATTAGAGAGTATTCATTTCTGGTTAGAGCTTCTCTATCTGCTGACACGGTACTGAGCGCTTCCCTGAACTGGCCCCACTCTCTCTCCTGGCGTGCAGTTTGCAGTCCTGCCAGGGCAGCAGCGCTTTATGGCCAGGCTGTTTATCGTTCCTAAGAAGAAACAGCTCAGGGTAGCCCAGATCTGTGTGTATATGCTTTTTATCTTCTCTGTAATAATTTTATTACAAAACTTTTTGTAAACTCTTTGATTACAAAAGCTTTCTGATGGGCAAAACAACATGGTTACTAACAGAAAACGTTCTTTAGATGTGGCTTTAAAACCAGCGAATGAGTTAAATGATCAGAATGACTTCTGTAATTACAGATGCAAATAATGACCAAGGCTTTGATTCAACTGTGACAGCAGCTGTTATTGGAATTGTCATTCCTGTTGGTAAGCTGATTTGATTTAACCTTTGAAGGCGATCATACCAAAATCCTCGTGTAAATGCACTCTTCTGATTTTCAGGCTTGGGGGTGGGAAAGAGTACAGGAACTGTTGAAATGGGGGAAAGTAGCCTGGCTTAGAGAGGATTGTACAAGGACGGGTGGGAACATCCCAGCAGATTCATGCCCGGCTAACAGCTCTTTCTTTCCCCTTTCCTCAGTGGTCCTTGGCTTGCTGTGCATGGGGGGATACCTCATCTGGAGAAACTGGAAACGGAAGAATACTAAAAGCATGAATTTTGATAATCCAGTGTATAGAAAGACAACAGAAGAGGAGGATGAAGATGAAATCCACATTGGGCGGACTGCCCAAATTGGACATGTCTACCCAGCAGTAAGTATCTGAGGAAAGTGCAGACGGAGAAGATTAATTTTGTTGAGTTTAGATACAGAATTACCTGCAGCGAATTAGAGTTTTCATCATTATATGGCAAATAACAAACAACAGAACTTCTTTAATAATCATTGAATAGGCAGAAGCCTAAACTTTGAGGCAGTTCATGCAGTTGTCTTAGAATATAGTGGTCTGTATAATAAGATATTCTGTTCAAATGAAGAATAATTGTCCTAATCAATATACCTAGGAAGCTAGCAGGTGTAAAGCTAGCTACCTCAAGAGCTCAATACGTGACAGCTGATTACTTATCCTCTACCGGATTCCATTCTGTCTGTGCTTAGGCTGCTGCTACCAAGTGTCTGAACTCTCTTAAGGATAACCTGAGTTTCTCTACAAACCAGGGAGAGTATTTTCTCCATAGTATAACAGCATAAAGAAGAGTCAGATTCCTCACGAGGAGGAGTGATTGAGGGTCTGTAAGAAGTTAAGGAAATTTGCCTCAGCAAGATTAAGCTTTACAAAAAGCAAACACTCATTTTGATAGCAAGTCCTGCGTACACAGAAGGGAGAGAACCTGTTCTGCGTGGCAGTCTGTAAAGGAGCCTCCTTCAAAGCCAGCAGCCCTGGTGAGATGAAGCAGTGGCAGTTAGAACTGCATTGTATTTTTAGAAGGCAGCATAAAGATCTGTAAGTAATGAGTGAAGGCAATATATCTTCTATAGGCAGGCAGGCATGCAGGTAGGTAATGCCCTATATTATCTAAAGATCCTGCTAAAGATCACACTAGGGAAAGTGTCATCCCTTACAAGGATCTTTAGCCCATACATGAGTGAAGTAAACTTTCCAACACCTCTTCAGTAACACCTGAGCGAGCGACCCCATTTGGGGGCGGGGGGATCAATGCATAAAATAGATTTGTCACCAACACACTAGGGACAGCAATGAGCTTTTTAACAAGAAATACAAGTTAGCAACAGTATCACAAGTCACAAGTTTTCTGAAGTGTGGGGTTTTTTTCCTTCGCAGCGTGTAGCATTAAGCTTAGAAGATGATGGGTTGCCGTGAGGATGAAGTTGCTGCTCCAAACACCACAACGAACAAATTTGCTTTGGATCACAGAACCTGCTTCTTCTTTTTGATCGTTATTTATGTTGCAGAAGGGTAACCACAAAGTTATAATGAACTGCAAACATCCAAAGGATGTGAGAGTTTTGTATGTATAATCTTTTATACACATTTTAACTTGTTGCACTACCCATTTGTGATAGTGAATAAGTGACAGCTGAGCTACTAACTCAATGTACATAACCAGCCAGGCTGAAGGTTCAGTAGCTATTGCTTTATTTTAAGACTCTATTTATAGATATTTTGTAAATATGTTGAATATGCTTTGTGGCTATCCATCAACATAAGTAAAACAAATTCTGTACAGGCAGTTTAGAAATATTTATTAACAAAATCTGGATTATAAGATCTGTTCTGTAAATACAGTAGAGGGGTGAGAGTATTTATTTTTTGTATGTTTGGCTTGCTGTGCATAGATTATCTGTGTATATATCTATCTTGACTAGGTAGATATATGGGCATATAAATATATACATATATAAAAATATATACATATATTTTAAAACTACTAGCCTATGTTTATGAAAATTAGGGATAATTGAGTTTTACAGGATGTTTGAGAAGTTTGCTTTGACATCTAAAGACACTGAGTAAGAAGGAGCTGTATGGTAAGGCAGCCAACAGATTAAGCACTCCCGTAACAGAGCTCCTGGTTTCCAAACCGGCTCGTAAGGGTTGCTTTTTCATTTTCCAGTCCATCCAGAACGATTCATCCGCAATGCTTTGAACTGAAGAGCTATTGCTTAGAGCATTTCAGTCAGGGGAAACTCCTACAGCCCTCAAGTTTTTTGTATTGTATTGTTGCTTTTTACAGCTTTGTGCAACTCTGATTTAGGTTTTTTGTTTCTAAATGTAAATCTAAATGCTTTTCCCTGCTGGGAATCTTGCACCTCTCAAATTAGCTCAGAATTAGTAGAAACAAAGATTTAGCCATATACTTCCATACACCCAAAGTGAGCACTCTCACCTGGCTCATCAGGAAAAAAAAATAAACCCCACAATAACAAAAGGTAATTCCTTCCCTGCTTGCGCTTTTCCCCCCGACTCATACTGATTAAGAGTCCAAAGTTAGGAGATGCTGCGGGGCAATAATTCAGCATATGTAGAGTTCTTTGAAGTGCAGCAATTACCTTCCAAACGACTGCCGACGGAATGACCTGCACTGTGGCAGATCTCCCGTACCCCAGAGCACTAGGCAAGGAGGTTAAAGGAGGTTAAAAATTCACAGCCTTTTCAGTATCTTTGGCTGGGTCATCCTGCACCTTGCAGAAAAACCACCAGTTTCCCTCATCTCATTCTACACACACAAATAATCAAGCATCCTTCTATTCCAATTCTATATTTTAAGGCAGTGAAAAAATGATTGAGATATCCAATTATTGTTTTAAGGTATGAAGCTCCGTTTCTACAAATCCATGCACTGTGTGCATGGAGGGGGGAAAAAAAAAAAAAGAGAAAAGGCTGTATGTGATAACACTGTAACTAACAGACGAATGTAAATATATTTGAAAGTTCTACAGTTTTGATACTTTTTTAAGAACACATACACACAAACCAACCTGTACAAACCATGTATAAAGGCTGCGTTTTTTTCCAAACCACTGTAAATGAACTCGATGTGCAGCGCTGATTTCAACCTTTACAGATTTGTAACTACTGAGAAGTCAAACACCAAATTTGTTTTTTAAGAAATTAATTATTTTAAATAATGGTTCAGATTGTTAGGATGATATTTAACATTGTAATCATTTCTGATCTCTGTCTTGTCATATTGAAGTTCTGTTAGAGTAAGTTCTTGCTTGGTGCCTTTTGTGTTTCAGTTTTTACATTATGGACAAAAGGACCCGGGAGGGGCAGGGGAGGGATCTGCTCTGTGTAACACTCGCTGTACTTACATCAATAAGGATTACTGAAAACCAAATGAAAACGTTTGTAAAACAGTGCACTGTTTCTATAGAAAGATTAAATTTTTTTATCTGGAACTAATGAACTAGTTACTTCATAGTGCCTAAAATGCTGTCCTACACCTCGGACTGTGTCATATTTTGGTCTGAGTTTTCCTTCACTCTTAATTGTCCAAACCCAAAGTGGGACTCGGGAACGCTATTGTATAGTTCAGCTGTTCAGCGGCAGCTTCGCAACAGCAACACGGAACACAGCTCATATTCTACGTGTAAATGAACAGACCGTTTTGTTCTGAACAGACCATTTTCTCTGCCGCTCTGGTTTTGGTCATCTTCAAATCACATGGAAAACAGTACCAGCTCCATTATTTCCTTGAGCTGAACAACTGTATCAGTGATGTAACTAAAATAAGTGAGTAAAAGTTCCGGTGGTACAAGTACGTTACTCCTTACCCATTGTGAGAAGATGTTGTCTCAAAAGTGAGTGGTGCATGCAACAGAACTGGTGTAGTTTTTAACCCAAACTATTACATGTTAGACTATTCAACAACTAGTTGCAGACTACTCAGTTTCTTTGCACAGCTTTTGGTAAAGCATATCCACAGAAGCTGAAAAACGTGCTACAGCCAAATACGCACTCTTCTGCCATCCTGAAGAAAAAACAGAAATACTGCTATTCCTGGAATCATACAGTCAGTCTCTGCTATGGAAATAAAGCTGAAATGAGATCCACTGTACTAGAACAATAGTTTTAGTTGGAGACACAAATGAGTCAGAACAAAACGGGCAGCTGGCTTGCTCTCTCTTCCCTTCTCTTGTAAAAATGAAATCCTAGATAAGAAACAAAGATATTGTGAACAAGGAGGGACGACTGGAGGCATTTTCTGAAATGGATGGGCTTAGGTATGACATTTCCCTGTGCAGAGAGAAGCTTGAGCAGGTAGTCAAATGCTCGACAGACTTTCCTCCTTTTAGGTATCGCTGTATGTCCCCTTTGGTCTGTCATTGGGGGAAATCTACTGCATAACTTGCATTTTAAGTTAAGTTATCAGCCAGGGGAATAAAGTAGCCATAAATACCAATATCCATTGATCTGTACCTCTTGAAGACCAAGACAACCAAACTGTGCATCAAATGACCATTCTTTTTCCTAACCCCAGGTAATTGGCAGGATATACTCAAAGATGCATTAGAAATCCAAGCACCGAAGACAACACAGCCTCTCCCTGTCAGGTGTTGTGGCAGAGCCTTTGGGAACAGTGTACTGAATCAAAGTAACTTTCAGTCAATTTTTGTCCCTAAAAGAACACTGCCAAGCAGCTAACACTTTTCAGACACAAGCAGTTATTACCAAACTAGTGTGGACTTACATACTGGTAAATACTGGTGGTTTAGTTTTATATTGAACTGAAAATATGTTTTGCTTAATTTAAAATATTTCTCCATTTCAGTTAAATATTTTAGCAGAGTAATATGGTAGCAAATAGAAAAACCGATGACAACAAAACAAAATCTCTCCAGGTCTAAACAGAGAGGACAGCACAAATGAAAAGAAAAGAAAGAGGTGTGGGCCTCTCTTAAAAGGCTGTCTGGGACATTGAAGTATGCCTGCCAAAACAACTATCTGGGCTTTTTTTTCTGTTTTCATTTTTTACTGACTTTATGCTGTATTAGCAATAGAATTCTGGAGTTTTTTGTTTCACTTTTTACACATAGTAACCATACAGTATGAGATAATCCATAGTAATGCTGTGCTGCCTGCTGTCGTTAAGATGCTATACAACTACACGTACTCATTTAAATCCTTTCTGTGTTCATAGAACGTATGTAACTCAGTTACCTTTCTGCCTTCTGCAGGAGTATGTGTGCATCATTTCCTCGCACAGAGTTTGTTCTCCATCAGTTCAGTCCTTTACCTTTGTGAAACAGTTTTAAATCTGCCTTCCTAATTTACATCCTTGCCTTCAAGAAGGGAGCTATAACCATGGTCTGTTGCAAGCTTTTTCACTGCTTCGGTGCAGGAGTTCAGTGAGTGGTGCCAACTTCAGTTGTCTCCTAAATGCACAGGGTCAACATTGGAAGGATTCAAAGGGAGAAGGCTAGCAACAGCGATGGTGGATTTAGATGCAGGATACATAAGCCACCTTCTGGATTCAAGCCACAGTCCATTTGCACATTAACATGCTGGGTGCTCAGTGCCCAGCTCAAAAGACTAATTAACAAAATACCCACAGGCATGCACTCCCTTGGTCTTACCCTGCAGGTCCCGGTGCCCCCTACTCTAACAGCTGCAACAGGAGCACTGGCTGTAAGAGTTGCACTGGCGGAGGATGCCCTGGGAACAGCACACCGGTTGGCGAAGGTATGGGTACAGTCCCAGGTGATGGCTTAACGGAGTTGTTTTCAGTCATTGTTGGAGGGTTGTTGTGGATTTGTCCTCATGACAAAAAACCTGGGGCTGCAGCTTTGCAGCTGTGTGTTCGTCCAACAACTGGCAAACGCTCATTCGCATGGAATGGCAGCAAGCATGTCCTAGCCCAGACTGTCAAAGCTCCCGAAGTCTGTGCCAGGGACGGACCTGGCTGAGCTCGGGCACATGAAGACTGAACCCTAATCTGCTGCAGTGAGCTGGAGGAAAGGCACAGACTGGTCAGCCTGGTCACAGGGCAAGCACACACAGAGTCATGCATTTAAACCAATAATCTGAAGTCTCTGTAAGAGAAAATGGGGGCTTGACTTTTCTTCAGGATAGTGACAAGAGACCTAACTGGCTATTTATGCTCAGCTAGATTAAACATGCCTGGCAGACAGCTTACCAAGCTCGTTGCACCCTGATCAGGAGGAAATGAACGGAGCTGGCACACATCATTTTACATCTATGGCTACGAGCACAGACTCCCAGCCAAGACCCAAGTCTCACAGAATCAAATTTTACACAGATAAAGATGACCTTGTGGCTTTTGATGTCACAAAAGATCACCTCCCAGCAGTGTCCCCGGATGCCAGGCCATCCGCCTCAGGACGCTGAACGGCGATTTCTCGTAACAACAGTGGTAGCATCCACCAGAAGAAAGCAACAAGCACTAGTTAAGGCTGTGGTCTTAGCTCTTACAGGAGGTTAGTAATGCCAACTTGTATCTGTACCTATGCATCAACAAGCGGAATGAGAATTAACATGATTTAAAAAATAATAATACTTTTCAAATTATTTGCAGCATTCGCATTTCACTATGTACCTCGGTGGGAGAACATTTTCTTAAGGGATTAGCCGCAGCTGCCTGCTAAGTTCCCCACACTGTTAAGGACACCATTCTAATCTTGTCAAGTCGTGATAAGGCAGCCATCTTAGCAGGGAGCTAAAAGTTACGATAATGTAACAAGCAAATCTCCCTGATACTTTGATAGGCCCCAGCCTGGTTACATGGATGGCTCACACAGGATTACAGCCAAGAAAAGGCTGAACTGATCCTTTTTTTTTTTTTGTCTTCACATCAGTTCAGTTCGTCAGTCCTTGCCTACAGGCTACAAAGTCAGGCGGCAGAGCAGCGGTTGTAACTACAGTTCTTGGCCAGGTACAACTGAGTCCAAATAACAAAGACATTTCACGTTACCCTATTCAGGATTTTATCTGCTGAGTCTGCCAATCAAGGAATTAATTAGTTCCAACTGTAGTAATTTATTTTCGTGCATATATTCCCCCACTGGGATTTAGCTGAAAGCATATACATTCGTCTAATTCAAGCCATTACACATAAAGGATAATGGAAAGCCTTATGACCAAATGTTCAAGAAAAATCCCTCAATCTATGTATTTTGCTAATAAGGTACAGACCTAAATAAGATCTTGCAATAATGCTTAACAGATAAACAATACTTGGAAAGTAATGTTTAGGTCTAAGTTTTGATAACAGGATTTTTATTTTTTTTTTTAACAAAGGCTAAGTTGACTTTTAGACTTCCTGTAATAATGAAAAACTGACACGAAATTATTGGAAATTTACATTAAATTATTATTAACAATATCTGAAATGTGTGCCACATTTAAAAGCCTGACCTCATAAGCTGACTTCATATTACTTTGATGCTAACAGCATCAGCAGCAATAAAAGTCATGAAGAAGTTCGTAATAAAAACTTTTTCAAACACATGAGAGGCTGGAAGCCTGCAAAAGAGCCGGTGAGGTTAACAGAATCTGTTGCTGTAGAGGAAACTCATGGTGAATATGTGTTTTTAATTTTGCATACAACCTTGATCTTCCCATCTTAAAAAAGGCCTATTGCAGCTAGAAAAGACACTGAGAAGGTCAACAAGGATAATTGAGGAAGATTTTACATTTTTTCAAAGCTTCAACTCAGAAGGACACAACTGAGAGGATGTACAATATCTATATATAAGGGCAGGGACAGCACTAGGACATAATTATTTTTCTAAGTATCCCTCACTAGCTACGATCAGTTAGGAGATGGGGTAAATGGAATTTGTCTGACCCAATGACAGTCCTCATGATCAGATGAGTAATTTCTCATATTTGCTTTGCTTTCTTTTTTAATCGTTGCCTTACTGACTACAGAACATGGAAGGTTTTTTTTAGAAAATACAATAACTGAAGCTTATCAGACATATTGTCCATATGAACAAAGCAGTTCACGGACCTCAAAGGCAGCTCTGGTTCCATGCAGAGCCACACCAGACAATTACACACCTTTCCTTCCTTTATTCCTTAATATTTACAGGAGAAGGAGAACCTTTGCAGTTTACCTCCTTCAGGCAACACCTGACCAAAAGCCTTTATCTCTAGGCTGCCATTAAGGTCACAGGAGCACTTCTACGCCTGCACCTGCCTTTCCGCTCCCATGGTTCTTCTGGAGCACCTTTCTCCAACAAATACCTAATATCCCTTGGTTAAAGGCAATATTCAGTAGAGTCCCTCTGACCACACAGTATTGTTAATCACACCCCTACGAGCTGAATGAGAAAGATACTCTGGCTGGGATGTTTAACTTCTGCTCTTCCTTTAAGGGAGTCCTGTGAAACTGCAAAAGAAATAGCTGCAGTCTTCAAAACAGAAGCGTGCTGTCACCCCAAAAGACACATGCACTAAAACTGACAGTGCTTAACAATCTAATACTTGTTTGGTGTTGTTTTGTTTTGGTTTTTTTTTTTTACAAAAACAGTAATTCCAAAATAGGTATTTTAGGAGGTTTTGTTGTTCACACAGGCCTTTTTATTATCAATATTAGAATCTTATCAGAGGGGAACAGCAAAATTGTAAGGGCAATGGACTTGAGAAAAAAAAAACCCACCTATTTACTGAAAGGAGTAAGAGAGACAGATGCTAACAGTCTGTGCGACCTCAACATTACAAAACATGGTTGAGTATGCACAGCAGAGATTTTAAAGAACTGTGTAAAACTATTTTAATTTCCAAAACTGACAGATAAACATGAGCTTCTGTATCACTGTACCACAAATACAAGCATTGTAAGAACAAGAAATTTTAAATAGTTCAGCTAGATAAGTTCATTCTGAGAACAAGTTGATTCTCTCAACCGTATGAGATGCCTCGACAGACTGTCATTTATAAGCACTGCTCTTTTTGCGGGAAAGGGCAAATTTCAAATCCTTTTGCCCTTTCGGGGTTAAGTAGATGTGAGCTCCATCCCACTGTGATGAGGCATCAGCTCTTCAAACTACATCTCCCTTTGTTTCTTCCTTTTTTTTTTTTCCTTGTTGGTGATTTAAGAACTACCCGCTAAGAACTATCAATACGGACTCCGATCACGAATACCTACTTTGTCTCTTGCAGACTAAGAGACAAAAACATTGGGCTTTGGCACACAATCCCAAACGACAGTTAAGGTTGTTCCTTCGCCTTGGCTATCACTCTTTGCCCAGGACAGAACCACAAATGAACAGTGATGTCTTAAGCATTACAACTTATGTAGACAACCACTAAATACAGGACATTTTGTGGTTTTTCTGCAGTCATGTTACCAGTTTACAGCAGCTAACAGAACTTCAATACATAAGGCACCCAAACAATTACATTAGAGAAGGTATGATATTCAAAGTATGATCACTGGCCTAGATTCAGACTCGAAGTAATACAAATATACACAGATAGGGATGCACCCCAAGCCTGATTTGTGCGCAAACAAAGGTAAGACACGGGCCCATCTGTAGACCTAGATAAATTAATTGAGAAGCTGTGACAGAAGCATCTAGTGACAACGCTGCATTTGTTTGTAGTGCATTACTCTCGACTTTCAGCTACACTATTCTAGGAATTTGCTACAGTTATGGTTTCCCATAGCAACAAGGTATATGGGACTAATTGTTCAGGAAAACAGAGCTGAACGGGAGCTACCCCTCCCCACGGGGAGCTTACCCAGGTGTTTCCTCGGTTTGCAGGAAACCGAAACAAGGCTCCTCCATGTGCATGGGAAATACAGCTTGAATTTCCAAGTGTACGCCTGTTCACAGCAGCAGGTGTTTTACCATACCCACGCTGTTTCAGACCCTGCAGACAAGCCTGGTCAAATCAAGGAAGAACGGACTCAACCCACTAAACTTCCCCCCGATTCCCCTATCCTCACTGATTTAGGAAGAAATGAACACAGGTAAATCCGTGTCTCTGCAAGAGGGTACGACAGGAGATTAATCTTCACAAGCACCTACAGTTTATAATAAAAATGTTTATTAATTCTTAAGTGACACAATGCATTGCTTGAATTACCATACCAGGACAGTCCCGGGTACTTATACCATAAAAGTGCTAGTAGCCTACAACAAGCGTACATATCATCAGAGTTATGACCATTATTTTTCCACGTACCAACCATTGCATAGTATGTCAGTGCAGCCTGTACACACACTAAGAAGCACTCACGATTTGTTAGGAATGGTCAAAACTTACCAGAGGCAACCCCATAAGAACACATTCTCTTAAACTCCTCACCCCAGCGTAGAACAAACAAACAAATCCGGCCTGGATGGACTTCAGAATTAAATGCTCAGCGAGTTATGATTCAAAACAACAAGCTGACCATTTCTGGTTTCCCATTGTGCCTTGAAAGCAGAAAGGAAATGCTTTTATTTGGGATCCACTGCATGGGTAAGAAGACTATCTTGAATTAACTAAAAAAAGGATTAAAAAAAAAAAAAAAAGCATCAACTGGCAAGAAAGATGAGGTAACAAAACCAAGACTGCAGTGGCTGGCATATGAAAAAGCAAGAAACACATATCCAAAATAATCATGCAAAAAATAATATAAGTTGTAATTTCATTAAAGATTTTTAGTGAGTCTCGTGCTTCAGTTCACTTTCCCTGCACAGTGACTACAGAGTCTGTGTGGTTCCGCATTGATTGCGCTTTAAATTGTGACTGCACAGCAAACTGCTACAAGTGATCTGAACAACGACATGCAAATCTCTGGTACCTTCCCTGATAACAGACTGTCACTTCAGAGTTGGCATCACCTCTGTTGAGAGTTTTCACCTTACAGAGCAGATGCGTATTTGGCAAGTCCACCGCCCAGAACTGAACAGGGCAGGGATGGGCCAGGGGAGCGAAGTGGAGCTTTCTGAAGGGAGCCCAGACAGCAGAGCGTCAAACACCCACTCACATCATAACCAAAACACAAATACGTATTAGTTTATATATTTATTTGATGCAGTTATCTCGCTCTTTCCTGAGGGACCTATGCATTGTTTGTGCCACCTGTACAGGCAGGCTACAAAAGGCTCCATTTAATCCTAAATACTGGAGCAGCACCTTCTAATCTGCAGGTGTACAGAAACCTTTTAATTTCCATGAGTCAATTCAAGGCAAAATCCTAATGAAGTCAACATAATTTGTAGTACCAACAGCTCTTAGTGCTACGAAGGCTACAGAATACCCTGAGCTTTGATTTAATATCTCCCTTTTAGAGCACACTCTACCTTCACAAGAAGAACAAGGCCAAAGAGGAACAACCTTGAGCTGCTCCTACAGACCAGGAGCCCACAGCCATGTATTATTTTAACGTTTTCTCCTTTGAGAAAAATCAACACACCATGCTACCAGAATATTTATGTAATCAGATCCAATGAATATCCCATAAGACAACTGATTATATTCATAAAGTCCTAGCTACCGTCTTTTCACAAGAGAGTTAGCAATGCGGTTTCCCTAGATCTGTTGAAGATTCTAGGTATCTCACGCTCTTTTGGGCTACAGAGAAGCTCTGACCCCAGTAAGCTCCCCTTTCCGAACCAAGTGGAAATTTTGTGGGTTGACACTGATCTTACACAAAGTCAGTTTTGTCTACTTACCCCCACCTCCGCAGCAGCAGGCCTCAAGTACCTCCTCTTCTCTACCAAAATGTTTTTTTTAAAAAAAGGAAATAAGAACAGTTTAAATGATAATGAAAGTATAAATAAAGTTTGCTTCCAGAGAGGATGAGAGGAACTGATAAGGAAAGAGCATGAAGTGTGAGTGATCTGAGACCAATGGCAACGAAAAAGCAGCAAAGGGCAGCTGGGCTGGAACTCTGGGAGGGGAATGACCCCAGCTGACACTTATTCAGAAGATTTGATAACCCTCTAACAAGCTATTTTAACCTCCAAGTGCATACACACAGGTGCTGCTGACAGAAGAAACGCAAGCAACTACAAGAAAAAAAGACACAGGATAACTTTTTATCTCTGAATTCATGTCAGCCTTTGGCACCTGATCATTAGTACTAGTACGTAGTATAAAGCAAAAATGTTTGGCAGTTTGAAAATTGTGCTCACATATAATTATTGTGCTGGCATTCACTATACTCAACAAGACTATGCAAAGAACTGCACGGTAATTTCTGATAAATAGACAGGCAGCTCCTCAAGCCACTGCTTTACGCTACTATGACAACACCAGAAGAACAAAGATGATTGCTTTCTTTTCTACCACTACCCTAAAATTAAGCCTTTCCCCACTGACACTCATTTGGCTAACACCTCTGATTTGATGAGCATATTGAAGTAAGTCTTTTTTAGCTCCTCTTTAATCATCTCAAAGACTGCTGCAGTAGAACTGAAGTCAGACAAATGGTCAATGATGAGCTGGCTGTAAAGAAAACACTATTTCCTTGGTAGAAAAGTCACATTATAAATTTCACATCAGACCTCAGTATTTGTAAACATTTTCATTTTATTTTCTTTCTTACTCCATGCAAAAAACATTGCCTGAGTCAAAGACCAATTGCTTTGTATTTAGCCTTCTTTACTCCACACTCATTCTTTTTACAATTCATGTCATAAAATCCCCACCCTAAACCACAAGTCTTCTCCTCACTAACCTTACAGCTTCTGAAGTACTTGGCAAAAAATGCACATGGCTCTTTATTATATGCAAAACCATTATCCCTCTGTAGTCTCTAAAACCATGAAAAACTATGAATTAATGAGTTGCAATGTAAACCTAAGCATTTCAGGCTTCTGACTAATGAAGAAAACAATGTTCAACATACAATTTGTTGAGCTCTATTAAGGACAATGTGCTGTTAGTACTTACAGGTATCTTATGATTTAATCCCTTCACTCTAACGATCAAACCATGCTCTCCAGCCACCAGTTTGTACTCCAGTTTAGCAGTATCGGCTCCACAGGCTGGTTCTGACAGATTCAGAGAGAGGATGCTTGCAAAAGTGTCTAAAGCACCACACTACATGAACAAAAAAGGACGTTATAGTGGGAGTTAACATAGAAAAGAAACAAACATTGAAATCTATAGTTCTGAGAACAAGAATTGTTCAGGCTAAGACCTTGAAACACCTAGTTAGGTATTACTTTTTTCATTCAGAGGATACACAAGGATGTCTTCTAGTTTTT
The DNA here is from genome assembly GCF_000690535.1 of Cariama cristata. NCBI lineage: Eukaryota > Metazoa > Chordata > Aves > Cariamiformes > Cariamidae > Cariama > Cariama cristata. The sequence continues at coordinate 57,914 of NW_009604782.1, forward strand.
CTGTCACACGACTTAGAAATTTTGTATGCCAGAGGAAAAGAAAAGAAAGGTATCAGCGTACAATGACCTCCAGTATTCTCAACAGTATACAAGGCTAACATCTACCTTGAATAAAGAATTAATTTTCAAGCACTACATTAACTCTCAGTAAAATGTGTTTGCTGTATATTAACAATGCTAAACAAATGTGTTAGAGGTAGCTGCAGAGAAGACATTTGGAAGATTCATAGCTTTATCTGAAATGGAAGTGTCTATGATAAAGTCAAAATATGTATCAATGCATTTTATCATTTTAAGGAATCTTTCGTGATGGTTAAAAATTGTGAAATTCCTCAGAGTATTAAAATCAAACATTTCTATTAAAAATTCAAAAACTATACTGTTAAGGTCTGGTGAAATATAGGCTTTTAAAGATATTTCAAATAAATTATTCTCTTTCATGAAGCTCTTTAGTGATCTTACAATATAACTACTATCCCAATTTTTTACAACAGACAGTCACAGACTTACAAGCAGAAGACTATGTAATACACACACACTTTACTGCTGCTCTGTACCAGTTTCTTCCATGGCTACACACTCGAGAGATCTCAGTTTGCTGAATGTGATGCCCACAGTTGATGGCCCATTCCAGCAGAGGCTTTGACAGCTTTCTGTTCTAGCAGATTATTCTGATTACCATAGGCGTTATAAACCACTTTCATATTGAGCCAGCAGCACTAACACCTAGTATGCATTTCCTTTCTCCAGCAAAAATATGCCATCTCCTACTTCCTCAAAAGATAACTACTGAGATACAGAGAAAATTAAATTAAAGAAAGGAAGTCTTTATTTTTACCTGCATTGGACATTTTAATTGGTATTACTTTATCAAAGACTTAATTTTCTGTCTTGGTCCACAAAGCAGATTACAGAGCAACATTCTTACCTCTCTGCAGACCAGTGAAGAAATCAGGTGGAAACGTACACAAGCTGAGGCAAGGCGGGAGAGGAAAAGAAAAAAAGGAGAGGAGAGGAAAAGGGGAGAGGAAAAAGGGGGAAGAAAATGGGGGAGGAAAAGGGGAGAGGACCACAGAAACACTGTCAGCTTCAATTCCAGTATGCAAATACTTTTCCTCTATGCTGTTCTGTTTTTCACCAACTTGTCTACTTTGAACTACATTTAAAACTAAAGAGAACTTGGAATTGTAGACACTTTGCATTAAGAACAGAAAAAGCCACCCTTCTGGTGAAAAAAGATTTAATGTTTATTCAGTTTGTAAATTGCTCCAGACTGGCATAATGTCTTTATCTGTTTCCATTATCTTTATAGATGCTAGTATTACTCCTCTATGTCAAAAGCAATAAAAAGGCCTCTAAAACAGTAACAAAAAATCCTCTTGCAGTATATAAACGCTACATCAAAAAGCTTTGCAAGAAGAACTAAAGTGTCACCCTACAGAACAGCATTAAACTAATAAAGGTAATTTAGTTTTATTTTGTACTAGGTCTCTGTGATTCCAGGTAGTATTTTCTGAGTATACAGAGAAAATATGAAGGTTTGAGGAGACCGAAGGGTCACAAGGTTTGGGTTGGGGTTTCCAGCTTGTTTGGTTTGGTTTTGTTTAACTACTACCAGTCTTGTAAGCCCCAAACTGGTTCCTTCCTCCCAGATGCTTTCACTCCTGAAATGCCCTCACATTTTCTTAGATCTTGACTAGAAAGTGGCAGGGGGCGGGGGGGGGGAAAATAAAAAAAAAAGAGGAAATGGATTGAGTTGTTAGAAAGTTTTTCAGTTCTTGGAGCAGCTTCATGTTGAGAAGGTAGAGGTCAATGAAACAATAAGAATGCCAATACTTGGTCGCTGCCTTCTTCTGACACTTCATTTTGAGACAAATAATGCAATTCACTCCCCTACTAGACTGGGAATCTCTTTGAGCTCTTGCACAGTGAACAAAATGTGAAAAAAATCTACACGAATCTAAATGGTGTATCAGGCTAGCACAGCCAAAGCATTCAAGTTTCTATAATCCAAATAAAACAAAGATACAATCATATGCAGGCACCTCTGATATACTAGACTGCATGACAAAGTACCGAGTTGGAACTGGGTAGACTTGGGACAGACGAAGTTAGGCGGAAAAAAAGAAGAGGGAAAAATGCAAAGAAAAAATAGAACTTCAGCTTCCGCAGAAATAATGCAGTTTTAACAGACCATGGAATATCAGGTAATGACCTTTTCTCCAGTACTGAAATAACAAAGCCATTGAACACAAATGGTGATAAACCAACTTCAACTTTACAAAATCAATTTATGTGAGAATAAAAGAACAAAAGCCATGACTTTTTCTTTACTATTAAATAAACCAAATCCATTCTACTGAAGTCTTCTTTTTGAACATAAGTTATTGCCTGACCTTTCTTATTCTACTGCAGGATGCAAAGTGACTAGGCAAGCATTTAAGCTCTTTTGTTCTTCCTAAATCAGAGGTTTGTGCTACCATAGAGGGCAAAACATGCACACCTTTCCTAACCTCAACACAGGAGCTTCTGTAGGTACCATCAGAGATCTGAAACATCTCTGTCAAAGTTGGGTCAAAGACCACACAGGCCAGCAAGCCACAAAGGCTGGTGCTGAAACAGGAGTGGCTATTTGGGCTAGGGGCCCAGAGGCCAAAAGCAATGAAGGCTGGGATCTGACTGGCCATCGGACCCAGCCCTGTGTCTGTGTCTCCTCAGGCTCCTACAACACACAAGTATGGCCTGTACAATGAAGATCACTAAAAGTGAGACACGTTTATGGGATATTGTATCTATTATGACAACACTGAGATATTATACCTAATACTGATACTATTTTGTATGCTATTCTCAAAGAATCAGAAGCACAAAAGGTATTTCCTGAAAGTATCCTTTTCTGTGGTATTACCATGAGAGGAAGTCTTGATCATTTATTGGATTCTCTACACAAACTGTTTTATAAACAGCATGAAATCAAAATATAATGTAAATTAATGATAATTACATAATTAACGTAATGATAGTCTAAACATCATTTTACCTGTAATTTTTCTCTTGTGGGGGCAGTGCCCAAGAAATGTTCAACAGATGGACGTTGCTGACTGGGACAACTGCAAAATAGGTTTATTCATTGAAAACAGAAATGCATTATTATTTCCAGTCCTTTTAATCTCAAGAGCCATCTGTGGGCAAGATGTTTTATTTAATGTAGAAAAAAACCCATATGCATATGCACTTGCATATGTGGAAATATATAAAAATATATACATTAATTCATTAAGCTGCCATCCAGCACTCTGTTAAACCACTGTCAATAAGGTACTGCTTATGCACCATCCCCATGGTTTAACAGGATAGACTTATAGTCACAGTAATCCTCACTGACTGGAAATCAAGAATAATTTTCTAAGAGAGAGACAAATCACTTTATTATGAGATCTACATGCAGTGAAATAACTCCCTCACTTCTGGAAGGAGATTAGTTTATTACAGTCAGCATAATAATTTTCATCTGGGTTTGGGTTTCCATCTTCCTATTTTCTTTTTTAACACTCAAATGATAATGTGACATGAAACAGAACCAGTCTGATGGCTCCTAGGGGCAGGAGACCAGTTATGCACAACAAAATAAGACTCTTGGAAAAGATGACCAAGAACTCTTTGAGACCAGGGAAAGTGGACAGGAGAACAGCAGGACTGAGAATTGTATCTCCTAGCTATAATAGTGCTCAAAACCCAGAGTCTGAAATTACATGCCCCACGTAGCATGGAAGGGACAGCCTTGTGCCAAACACCATAGAGAAAGTGGAGGGAACAAATACTGGAATACTTACAGCTGAAGAATACAGAGCATTAGTGAGCAATGATACATAAGAGGGCCTATGACACTGCTAATTCAGAGCCCGCTTATCTATTGCTTCTAAGAGCTACGAGACCCCTGAACAAAAGTCAGAGGGTACTGTGAAAGGGTATGTTTACTGAAAAAGCAGTCTTTTTCTGGCTAAAGGAGAAAAAGGTTGCCATGGCAACAATGAATGAATTCAGCACATCACCTGCACATAAAGTCTATCTGCAAGGGTGCTCTCAAAAGCTGAGGGTTTGCCTGCTTCTTGCTCGGGATCCCTGAAAATTATACAAAGGTTTTACAAATACGGATTGCACAGGACATGGATGGTACTTTTGCATCCACCAGATCAAAGACTGCTCAAAGGTACAATTATCTACATAAAAGGAAGCAATGTATTTTTCTTGACATAGGTTTTCAAATGGCTGTAGAGATTGGAAAACCTGATGCACGCAGGGGACAAGTCAGGCCGGGAAGTTTTCTGTGAGAAGACAGGACATGCCAGAGCACTCTACCTTTTTGCTAATGAAACCTTGTGTTTGGGTTTCCCGACCGACTAGACTAGTTTCCTTCTGTATAGAATAAGGGAAAAGCAAAGAACCAAATATTAGAATCAAGTATATTGGAAGAACATGAGTTGTTTAGAGGAGATGACAAGCATGAGAAAAAATTAAATGCAAAACCAATTTAAAAGTATGCAGGAACACAGGTGAAAATGTTAGAAAGAAATAAAATTCAATCCAGCTTCTTGTTAAAGTGTAACAGAGAACATGAGGTCCACTCAGAGCAGCATAAGCATGTCTCTAAAGGTAAAATTTAAAAGTTTCCGTTATATGTGGACTGCCGCAGGTCTCTCACCTGTGTGAAGTCTGTGAAATTCTGGTATGTCAAAAGGCTCTGTCAGATGATCAAACATGGATTTGGTAAACCATTTCAAATAAAAGAAAAAAAAAAATTAGCACAACGTTTATTAAAGACAAAGCCACATGGAAGGAAGCAAAAGTTGCTTAGTAGCCCAGCTCTGAAGTGTCATCTTGAGCAGCTCGACACAACTAAGACGTCCTTTCAAGTGACATGGACCAGAACCTTGACATTCCAATTAAAGAGGTAAAATATTCAACACTCCTTTGATTATTTCCACAAACATACAGCCCTTTTGACATAACCCACCCCTATAGGAAGGTCATGGCCTAAAGGTTAAATAAATACCTTTGCTCCCTGCCACCTGAAGGACCTTCAAACAGATTGGCAGACTTGTTTAAACAAAATCAGCTTCCACAGAAATACACGAATAGAATACAGCACTTGGCTAATTTCTAAACAAAGAGCTTGAAATATGCAGTGACGTAAGATACCTCTTTCTTATGTCATACCAACATTTTGGGGGAACTACTTAGAGGACAATTCACAGAGGCTAACTTCAGTCAAGACAGGCCAGACTCTTTCTGCATCTCAGAAGAAACCACTGGAGACAAGCTTCCCCATGTCAGCCCTCGTAAATACCTCTGTAAAATTTTGAAGTGAGAATTAACACACAGCTATTTTCAAATAAGAGCAAATAATACTTTGTGTAAGTTGAAGGCATAGTTCTACCATGAAAAAAAAAAACAAACCAATTTAAATAAGTAATATTTATTTTCCGAAATTATTTGTGGAAATAAACTATAATGAGGTGGATTCATCTGTACTGCACCCCTGTTACTCTTCAAGGCTAGCAGTTCTAATACACCAGACTACACACCAACTTTGAGCATTGCCAAACCAAACAGAGTAGAACAAAACAGATTCATATGGGCGTTGACCTTTCAAATGAGAAAGTAAATTATATTATGAACTTGCATTTGCTACAAAAACAATGTACAGAAAAAGCAGAGAATCAAAAAGCTTCATTAAAATTCACAAAAAGATTCACATGAGAGACAGCTGATGCTGTCTGAGGACAGGAGGGTGAACATGGCAACTACGACAGTCCCTTCCAGTCCTCTTTTCTACTAATTTCCACTATTCTTTCTCCTTTTCAGACACTCATTTACACATCTGAGTCTATGATAGGCTTAGGATTTTTTTCTTCTAATACAGATGTCAATACACTGCATTTTTGTTTACTTAGTCATCTTCAGCGGGTATTGTCTTGTAAGCAAGCATGTGCCTTTGCAAAGAATGTCCTTCAGTCAATAGCTGGCAACAGCAGCACGGCACAGCAGGGAAAACCTCACCTCAGAGAGTAATCAGGGTATTTTACTTGACACCAAATCAGTAGATGTTACTTCTTACAGAGCTATATTTTTAACCAAGCAGATAAAATTTATCCATATTGCTATTTTGAGATACAAAACGGGATGTCTTTTCTAAGTAGCATATTACAATGCATAGCTTAGTATTAACACAGAAACCCACAGTCAGTTTGTCTCTAACGGCCACAATGGACTGCCGACTCAGCTATATTCTGATACTAATTATCTTTCACACAATGCAGAGGCATAGAAATTAACATTCTTGAAAACTAGAATATAATTCTTTTCCCAGCAACTAAAGAAGTAACACAGGTATAACAGGGATCTATGTGCAAAGTCAAGATCCACAGCATGGACACATTAAATGCTATGAAATATATTTTAAAGAAACATTTTATGAATTTACTAACTCCTACATATTGTATTGTCTTAATTTAGTCAGTGAAAGTAGTTTCTTTGATAAGGGAATCAATAACAATTCAAGCCTCTGCAGAAAAAAGGAAAAGCAATTGCATAAAATTCTGCATGTTCAGAACATAGTTTCACAAGTTACAGACATGGAAAAATACCAGAAAAGAACCTGATTTGTTTGGAATCTGTGAAAAAAATTCTGTCACTCAATTCTCCAGAAATATTAAACGTCTCTAGTGAAGAGAAAAAAATAGCAGAAATACAACTATTTCAACAGCATAAACAGGTTTTCAGAAAAACAAAAACAATTTATAAATTTTTGAACCTTAAAACTAAGTTAAATTAGGGATCCAGAGTAGGTTGATTATTAGAGCTTTCTGCCAGCTTTTACTGACATGAGAAAAAATCCAAACAGAAATATTCAGAGCATGTTTAGCTGATGTCTCCTGTTTCGCCAAGTCCCACAGATACCTGCTCCCCATACGTCAGAAGTGAAAATCATGAAAATTTTGTTCTTCTTAAAACAACAAAAAAACAACAAAAAAACCACCATGCACACAATGGGGCATCCGACACCATACCGGCATCCCACAGTCCCCTACGGGTCAGGCAACTGTTGTACGGGCACATGGCACGCTGAAATCGCTTTTGCAAAAACAAAAAGAGGGAAATTTGGTATGTCCCCATGAACGTCTTGCAAAAGCGATATATGTTCTAAATTATTTACGACTTACAGCAGACAGAGAGTCCCCTCCTATCGTGATACACCACGAATCAACACAAATAGGGCTAAAAAATCAGGAGTTAGGGAAAGTACAATATAGGGATCTAGAATCAGGGGAATGGAAAGAGCCTGTAGAATTAAAAATGACTGGTAGAGGTTATGCCTGTGTCCTCACAGAGAAAGGTCCTCGATGGGTTCCCCTGCGATGGATCCGACCATGGGTAACCGATACATGTAATGAAACATTTTTGCCCGAAGGCCAGACAACGCCAACTGACTCGAGTTAGAGCTGTCCGTGCTCTCTGGGTAGACGTTCTTGAACTCCCGGGCACAGTATCAGTACCAGTATCAAGATTTTATAGCATGTTGTTATATTACAGTCCTTCTATCATATCCAAAATAATAATGCTAAAACTGTAATTTATAGAGATATTTTCTTCAGAGACAGAACAATTACTGTTTGTATATGCTTTTAAGCAGAATAAAAAGAACTACAATCCACACATTTCTGTCTTTCACAAATACAACCTTAAGCCAATGCATTCAAGCATAGCATGCCTTTTGATTATAAGTGTGTCAAGATAACCCAAACACCACTGTGGTAGCAATACACTGTCTATTGTAATGCCATCAAACACGACACTTATTTTAAGAAGACAAAAAAACTAACACACACAGAGAAAAAAAAAACATTTTTATCTCACCCATAATATGCATTCAGCATAAAATATGTTAGAATTAGTATACAGAACTCAAAGAGAGTTGACACCTCCCAGATGAATTTAAATGCAGGTTCTCAGGATAATTCGTATTCCAGTTTGCTCTTCCTTCCAACACAGTAATATAAACAACAATGCATTAAGCACTGATATTCCTGAAAAGGCTTATAAAACAATTTAGACAATTACAGTAGAGCATTCTCTTACAAAAAAACCCTCTGAACTTGAAGTTAAATCAGACAGTACTTAAGAGGAACATACAAAGTTTATACTTCCTATTACCTTTAGACTGGATAACCAAGTTCATATAATAAGCAGGGTAATAGTTCTGCCCCAAATCCTTCAATCTGGTATAAACATGAATGTTACTTTTTTTAGGCTCATGTTTTAATTTATTGTCACTAACTGTAAATGTTAAGAAAGCAATTGGTTAGCTATTTCTGTATCAGCAGGACTCCTCTACGGAAGGGCCAACTTTTAGATATTTTATAGAATGGAAATTCATAAAGAATGCAGAATGCAACTGTGAGTATTCAAGCCGAAAAATAATGAATCCTTTTTCACATTTATATAGCTAGTACCAAGAGTCTGCCTAAACCCACGAAACTATGGCCAAGAAATCAGTCACTTTTAACCACCTATTTTAATTATAAACAGCCCCTTGAGATTCCAAACGAACACTCTTGAATGAATACACTTCAGATACTACCTACAGCCAGTTAAATTCCAAGAGAACTGAAGAAAAACTACAAAATTTTAGCAGAAAGGTGCCATAAGTGACAGAATGACAGGTAGGTTTATTGTGATGGGAAACATATGGGGACCTTTGATTCAATAGCCCAAGCTACTAAGTCCAGCGGGACAGGCACGACTTTGTCCCAGTCATTTAGACAGAACTCACTCTAGAGAGCCATCCGACACTCAGGTCTGGCAAGGCTTCCTAGTGGTAGCTCCTATCTGCACCAGAGGGCTTTGCTAGCTGGTACTCTGTTAGTTTCAAAGAATTAGGACTGTATTAAGTGATCAGTTTCAAGACAATCTTCCTATAAAAGGACAATACTATTTAAACAAAGATTCACACTGTACCTGGAGTGGCACTGAAAGTGCTTCTCACGGGAGAGACTGAACAGCATTGAACTGCATCATCTTCCTGTAAGTGCCAGAAGTGAACAGACAGTGACAGAATAAGGCAATATAAACACATTAGATCTTTCTTACATGGAAAAACTTAGGAAGAAGAAATGTAAGAAAGACATGTAAGTGTTTGATCCTTAAATGTTGTGACAGACTGCAACTCCAATTTACTTTTAACAGGAAAAAAGGACTCCCATCATTTCCTACATAGTCAGAAAACTTACAGCGCTCCTGAAAAACAAACTACACCCAAATCTGACCTATCAATGGGGGGTTTAGTCAGTTTACCTAAGAATTATGTCCAGATGTGGACACCTAGGGCTTTCCTCCATGCAGAATTAACAGAGATCAAAAGGTTTGTTTGATTATTTACACAATACCATATCAAAGACTATGTTATTTCCATGGACAGATTAGATCTGGAAGCAGTTCAGCTATTTCCACTCAGTTCATATTAGTAAATATTGCCAGACTTAACTGTGCTGGAACTCTAACGCAAGCAGAGTGAGCTTCACTCGCCCTGCACTAACTGCCTACACCTGGAATGTGATGCAGCACTATCTAAATGAAAACAAGTTCATCAGTGTAAAATCCCTTTTCAATGCTACCACAGTACAAACCGTCCTTCCCCATTCAGTGTCCACAATAACAAGTGTTCCTGCTAGTGATCAGCACAAGAGATCCCCTATTTCTAAACTTTTCTTTCAGAAGGGAGTATTTTACAAAACAGCATGTCTCCAGCTATTTGCTTTCTCTCAACAGTTCCCCAGAGAGCAAAAAGGCAGATATTACCACCACTCCATTTACTCTTAAACTTCAGGCCACGACTGATGAGAGTAACTCAACAAACTGGTACCAGCAAGAAGGAGGCACAGGGGTGCGCTGGCTGCGTGGAGGCAAAACCCAGCCCAGGGAAGAGCTCGGCTGGGTTATGGCCTTCATCCGATGGAGGCACAAAACTGCTTCAAATTCTAACGCAGTAACACTAAATTATAACATCTGGACTCATAATAGGCGGCTAGCTGCACCTCATTTTTCTTTTATTACTACTATGACTAAATATTACAAGAAAGCCTTTGTTAGTAACGAGTGAATAATTTTCATTTTCCGCCTAGAAAAATGTCAGAAGTTCTAGGGCAAGGCACGCAGCACGTCCTTCACGGCCTGAGTCGCGGGGTCCTGACCGACAAGCAATGCTTGTGTGCGCTTCGCTCCGTCCTCTGTTTCACCAACGGGGCAAAAAAAAAAGCCATCGCCACCACAACTGCAGCGTGGGGAAAGGGGAGGCGATAATCAAGCACCCGTCTGACTTTTTTCTGTCAAACACTGCAAATATTACCATGAGAGAACCGCTTTGCGTCAGCTGCCC
>NW_009604783.1:0-13272 GCF_000690535.1 Cariama cristata
CTGGAGAGAAGTGAGAAGCCAGCACTGAAACTACGCAAGGGAACAGCAAGCAACTCGACTGGTCCAGGCAGGGAGCATGGGCACGGGAGCACATCTGCAGCGACATGAGGTTTGGAAAACAGTCTCTGGGAAGAAGCGGGGGAAGTGGGTTTGTTGAGTCTAGAGGAGAAGGCTGGAAGTAGGGCAGGACACGATAACGCAGTTGCACTGCAGGAGAGGTTGTTATTGAGAGCCGCAGCGATTACATTGCTGGAAGGACAAAGATAAGATCTAATCGTCTTAATTCTCAGGAAAGAAAAGAAGAAAGGAAAAAAGAAAAAGGCTAGATGTTACAAAAACTTTCTCTGAGTAAGGCAGTGCTGGAATAGGTTACGTAGGGAGGCTGTGAAACCCACTTCACCGGAAGTTGTAAGAAGTCAACCAAACATCGCCATGCTCTCTCAGTAGAGGATGGACTGCCATGCTGTTTCTCAGTCTTTGGAAAGTAAAAGTCCATCTAACCTTTTCAAAAATAAAATAAAAAAAGTCTGTACATATCATATGAGTCATTAGATGTATGGGCAGTAAATAAAAAGTTTAGCATTCAGAAAAAAAAACTACTATAGTTTTACAAATCCTAATTTTACTACTACAAATGCAAGCATTTAAGTTCAAAATATCATTTGGATAGCAAACTTTGATCTTTCCTCTCAAAGAAATTGCCTTGCAGTTCTTGAGCAGGTAAATGCTGGCAAGTTCTTTTAGCACTATTGCTGTCATACAAGTTCCCTCATCGCACCTCCTTCCTGCTGCCAACCTTTCTCCTCTGTTATCTCCTGCTCCCACGTAGTGACCTGCAGGGTTGTGTCCTGCAGAGAAGCGCTGGCCACTTCTGTGTTCTTTGGGGCACTTTTCTTCCTATTGAAATGCTTGCGGGCTGGGCCGACCTCACAACATGATTATTACAGTCATCTCTCCATCATCTGAGGTTATGGGGCCATAGGATACCTCAGGCACTGGAAAAAAAAACACAACAGATCATATGGTTCTTTTGGGACCCACCGTAGAGCAGAATACACCCAACATATAGAGTATACTGAGGCAAGCAGAGCTTCCCAGTCCATCAGCGGATATTAAGTCCATCAGGACATCTTAACTCCATTACCGAAAGGACACAGCATCAGGGAGGTTTTCTTGAGATGCTGCATGGGTGTCTAACGTTGATCATCTAATCAGATGCTGAGTTCAGTCCGGCCTTTCACCGCCAAATGGTCCCACTCCCAACAACTCCAATAAGCTTCGCCAGGCAACCAGCTAACGCTAATGGCATAGCTGGTTAGGGCTATGGGCTGACTGGGCAGGTTGGTGGCAGTCCCTGGACAATACCAGGAGGTGTTCCTCACTCCAGACCATGCAGAGAAATCTAAACTACCCTGACACTGCCAAACCGTTTCCTCTGCTGGGAAATAAACTGCAGTGACACTGGAATGACTAAATGGGCTTGGTAGAGCTTAGTGACTCTGGCTCATAGGGATTTGGCTGATTTGGTGAGACAGTGCTTTGATATCCACATAGCTCATGAGCTCAGGCACAGTGCTACATGAAAACACAGGTAGCCCACCTCTGCTGGGTACACGGGATAAAAGGTCCTCTGGGAGATGGAAATTTTGGGGAATGTGGTGCAGGTTGTACGGGAAGGCTCCACCCTCAGGACCAGCACAGGGTCAGCCGTGACAATGCTGAGCTACAGCTTATAAGCCTTGCTGGGCCTGATCTGACTCTGTGGGGGGCCATTCAGGTGCCTCTGCAGTTGTTCCCCAAAACTTCTGTCTCCATCAGGGCACATTAGCTTAGGCTCTTCACCACGTGCTTTCAAACCCAAGCTGACTGTGAAACAATGTAGGCATATTCCTACTCATAAACCCTATGAGGATAAGATGGGCCTTCTCAGAGGCAGCTCTGGTACCTCTGAACTTCAGGTATAGTTTATCCACACACTGGATAAGCTACCCAAACACATTAGAGGTAGCTCATTTCATTAGCACTGAAAGAGAATTGTGAGTGTTCAAAGTCATCTACAGGTACTATCTACTGAGAACATCACACCTTTACAAAATAGACTAGGCAGTAAGATTTATCATTGTTTTGTGATGGACGTACCAGCCAAGAAAGGGACAAGCACACTGGTCAAGGGCTCTGGAAGTATGTGTCCAGTTCTTATGTCTGCTTCTGGCCTGGTGGGCTGCTTTGTGCAAGTCTGTTCACCCACCACTGTCTTCCCCACCTTGGTTCTCTCCACTTGTATAACTGTGGCATGCACCTGTTGGTGAGAGGCACTATATAAACCAGAGATACAATCATGAAGGCTATAAGACAACTGGTGGCAGATGGAAGATGAGAACCTATGAATTCCAGGCTGCAAGCTCTGACCCAAGAACCTGAACAATCGGTTCACGGCTTTCAGTCTCATAAATACTGTTCTTCGTGTGGTGTTTGGAGGAATAATCATATCTGATGAGGGTTTTTTTCTTCCCTCTATTCCAGCTGACGATGATGTTGCCCCAGCTGAAAATAAGGAGACGCATCATCTAAAAATTCATACGAAAATGAACACACTTTGACCTTCACATTCACCAATGGAGAGCTCTTAGGTGCTGTGACTGTGGAAAGGGTTTTGATGGGAATTCTGACCTGACTCAGCATCAGCTGGTTCACCCCAGAGAGAAGCCTGAGCTGTGTGCTCCTTGTGGGAAGAGCTGGAGCCAGGATTCATTCCTTACTCAGCATCAATGAATCCAAGAAATCAACAAGAAATCACCACCTGAATGGAGCGTGGTCACTGTGAGTCTTGCAGGGCAGGCATCCGCTCCTGCGCCAGAGATGGGACAAGGGTGAAGATAACCAAGCCGCAGTTGGGAGTCTTGTAGGGAATATGAGGCACAACCCCAAACACTACAGAGACCAATCTGACAGTGCTCCAGTGCAGCGAGGTAACCATGATTGGATGTGGGTGCCCTACTAAGATGATGGGCCTCGGGAGGTCACGTTGGTTTTGTGAGAATCACTATGAAGGAGGAGGAGGTCCAGGGAAAGGGAGAACCTTGAAGTGGTGAGAGAGAAAGAGAAGAGGTAAAAAAAGGAGCAGGGTAAGTGGAGTCAGGAGGCCTGCAAATGGCATCTTTGGGGTGTTAAGAGAGCTATGTGGGTGCTGGGTTTGTCATTAACTTGGGCATCTGGAGCACCTGTCCCAAACAGAAAGAAGGTAACTTTATCCTTGTTCTGTTCTGAGAAAGCATAGTATAACGTATTCTAGAGTTATTATGAATCATTATTTGCACTTCATTAGTCACTGTTAGCTGTAGCCTGGAAGTACTTCAGATCCTAGACTACGCAAGACCTTACAGTGTTTGTTTCCCTCGCCTTCTGTCCCTTGACAGAAGTCAAACATCTAGATCTCACATCCACCGACTTATGGCTGTGACAAGCTAACCTTTAAATAACTTCTTCATCTTTGTTTCTTTAGTTTCTCAGATGCTTTGGGGACTGCAACTCACCTGTCCCAGGAGATGTGAAAATTTCAGAAGAGACTCTCACTGGGACAAATGCACTGCGAGTACAGGACAAGGATGTGGTCCCTACCTCAGCCAGTTTACAATCTAAGCCTCCAATGTAATGTAGCATGATTTTTTTTCTAAGGTAGAAAACCCACTCTTTTTATAGGGTCATTCTGCTTTTACGTTTTATTTGCAGTATTATTCTTGAGCCATTCTTCACTAAATGCAAAGAAAACTAAAAATATCACACAGCGCGAATCACAGAAAAGGCCCCTTTTGTGTGTTAAGGACAAAAGCTCACTTCATGGAAAATGTGCCTTTGCTCATACGAAACAATCCTGCTTCAGTCTGCCCTTCCAACAATAGCATCGTAGCTCCAGATAAACAATGCCTCCCCATCCCTGTGTGCATAGTCGTATTTCTCTGCAAGCTCACATCCATCTTTATAACCCATCATACGGGAAAGGTTTCATTTTCCATGACTGAGGGGAGTGAGGGGCATGGGGAATGCTCTCCTGGTATAAGACCAGCCAACATTGCGGAGGGGATTTCAGGAACATGTGCCCACTTTGCTATTATTAAATTTGTGGGCCATTGTAGGATTCATGTTAAGTTTAGGGCCCTCAGGAAAGCCACCGTGGGTGGCCTAGCTGGGTTTTGGGCTTATGTTGCCACGGGCCAGGAGAGAACATGCATTTTCAAGGCCTAATGAGGTCACTGATATTAAGGATCAGAAATTATGTGAGAGGTGGGTTACAGTAAGGGTTTGGTCCCACAGAAGATGTCTGTGACCAGGTAGACCCTGCCAAGTTACGTTATCCTGGGCCAACACAGTGCAGGTGTTTTGCAGAAGCATAGCGTTAATCTTACTGTAATTTCTGGAGTAGGGTGAGCGTTCATTGACGTATGGTTAGGATCAGATATTGAGGATGGCAGGATCGGGTAGGGGATAAAGGGCCCACCTTGGCCTTGCTTCTGCAGGGTAGGGGAGGAAGAGGGATCAGGCAAAGCCCAGAGGAGAGGGGTTTCTCCTGTTGCTGTCAAGAATGGAAGATACAACAGTTGTGCGACAGGAGAGGGTATCCCAGGCAGTAGGATTTGCTTCCCGTGCTTGACAACCCCTCTCTGTCTGGGCAAAGACTAGGGACTGTTTCTTTGGGCTAAAGCTGATCTCCGCCATCCACAGATCTGGACTAAGCAGCGCTAGTCTGCAGCCCCACGCATCTCTTCGCTGACATGAGCCAGCTTGACTCGTGTGCCTTGAGCTGAGCAAGGGGCCCTCGTTTCCTTCTGTGGCTAAAATCACAGAGATTTTCTTTTTAAAAAGCTGAAACGATAATAAAATGGTAGATCTTACTTGAACGCTCCCACAGAAAGCCTTAATAGTAACCCAGAGCAACTGCTTGCCCGAGCCTAACAAAAAGTACCCGAGGGAGGAAAAAGTCTGTAGGTTTTTAAACCTGCTGCACAGACTTCACGGATGCACAGGAGCGTGTATAACAGTATGGTATTTGTGTTAGTGTTACCTCACCTGGACGCAGCCAGGAGACAGCATCAGGAGCAGCTTCCCAACAGAGGGCACCAGGTTATTGCATGGAGAGGCTTGGAGATCTCCACCTCAAGGGCTCGTCTCATGCCAAGACACTGGACGTGGAGGAAGGCACATTGCAGCTTTGTTTGTCCTCATCTGCAAAAACTAAGCTCGTTAAAAAAAGTATATGTTTATCTCATTAAAAGCTACACTATTAAGCAGAATTATAGCCAGAAAAAGAGCCAAAATAAAACTCCCAAACCCTACATCCAGGTCACAGGGAGAATTCTGAATTTCTGAACTTTTAATATAAGCCAGGGACTTCCGTGTGCAATTTGTTAATTAACAGGGAATCTTCTTTTTTGTGCCTGGGACAGATTAATTTATTTGTGGGCTGGATTTTGTGTCCAGCCAACAAGAGGAAGGAAAGTGAAGGGCTGGTCTGAGTCATTACTACCGACCTATACCACAAGCAACACCACTTAGATGGACATTATCGTAAAAGGATCTCAGCTAGGAAGAAGTAGCACGTGCAGTGCTTTCTGTATCCAGCTCCTACACAGCAAGACCCTCCCTTTCAGGTTGAACCAGAGGACTATTTGGCAAGCCCTTCGAAGGCAGCGTGTTTCTCCTTTCATTTTTGCTCTCCATGCTCAATTTTGCTGAGGTCCTAACTATAGTTAACTGTTTGAGCAGCTCTGGACTAGAATAAGATTGCCTGCAGTGGCGTGACTTTGTCCGTATTCCACCTTTCCCTTACAGTACTTTATTTCTGGAGCAGAGAGCTTGAAGAAATGACCACAGGATTAACTGTCCTACCTGAATCTGAAGAGAGGAGAAAGGAGTAACGAAGTTTCCTAGTTGTTCTGGTAGCGAATTGATTTCTTTGTTGTCAGCATCCTTTCTACAGAGGGCTTTGAGTGTCATACTCACACACCTAACAAGTTATTTTCATGAACTCCGATATATATATATGAGAAAAGTACAGAGGAAGACTCTGCTTAAGTTCTTGCCTTGGCAAATGGAGTGGAAGTATTTTAAGAGTCCTGGTAGCCTTCTCCTCGGTTTTTTGCAGGGTGCTGGGGGAAAAGAAAGGGAGAAAATAGCTATTGTCACTGATCCTCTCTGTTTAGGCCTTTTTTCACTCCTAAGGAAGGAGGGGAAACATCAGCACGTGAGGTCCAGGTAAAGGGCAAGGCCATTACAGACTCCAGTCCAGCAGTTATCTGCACACAGATGTGAGAGAGAGACACACGTATGGAGTGGGCTGGGAAACAATTTACCCCACCAAGACACAGCATTAGGACTCTGATTCGGGTTTGCACGAGGATTTATCTGCTTAATTCAAGCAGTTATCTTCTAGGCAGCTGGCCTCCCTTGCCCCTCTGCTGCCATCGTGCAGGAAGGAGGGCTGGACGCAATACTGGCAAATTCCCGTTTGCCTGTTTGCTGATGCTGATCTCCGTTGACTTCCTTCATCCCAAGAGGCCAAGTTGACAGGCCATCCACTCCACCAGTCTGCAGGGAGAATTCGATTCTGAAATGTCTGTAGGATCAAGAGTACTGCAGGAGTAAAGAGAGGAAATAATACCTTTAAAGCATCGAGTCTATGAATTACAGCCACGTAGCGTGAGCTCTGGATGGAGCCCCAGAAGAAAAAGAGCACGTAAGAGTAAAGCTGTTAGCAAATTAGTGTCCTGTTCAGGGGAGGCAATTTTGAGAGACTTTGCAATATCCTCAGGAAGCTGCTGCACCCCTGCGCTGCAGCCCACAATGTTCTCAGCTGTTCTCACCAATCTTTGAAGGCCACACATGTCCGAGATCACCAAAGGACTTGGGGGAAAAAAAAATAAGCTTTTTGCATTCTTCTTGCAGCGTTCAGAATCACAAACACAGAAGTTGAGAGCACTGCAGGAAACGGAGAGCTGCCTGCCAGGAAGACGTACCTTTTGCATGTAGCATCTCTGTGAGAAGAAAGCGTTAAGCCGAAGGATTTCCTTAAAATTGTAACTAAGCTAGAAATGGCCTATATCAATTGGTGTAAAAGAACAGCTGTTTGGAAATGTGTGCATAACCAGCTTTCATTAAGAATTTTCAAAAGTTGTCTGTGGTATTTCTGGATAGTAAGACCAATGTTGTGTATTCTGGATTACCAGGATTTAACACTTTTGATGACGGAGTAGAGGCAAAGCCCACTAAAAGCTTTCCTATCTTTCTCCTTATCTGACTGCTTATTCCCCAATATCAATGTTTTTTCTCCATAGCGCGTGTTTGTCCTTTTGGAGGTATCTTAATCATATGTAGCACCATTTTTTAACCTGGTTTGGTTTTTAGGATCCTTGTTGACAGATATTGCCTTGTATTTCTTAGTTACCTTTTGTGGATCCTCTTCAGGTAGCCCACGGGCCCCCTCATGTGTGTGGACAACGGGCCAGAAATTAGTGCCATAGACTTACTCAGTGAAAGACACCTGTACCGACATTCAACGTAAAGTACCAAGGAATACCCTCATTGCTGTTCTTGGTCATAAACCAGCTTTTCCCTGCACTAGTTCAAGCTTTACATTTTGGGGAAAAAGTGTATCTCAAGCTGATGTTATTTAGCTGCAGGGACACCTCCATATAGATCGCTGTGTATTAGTCAGGTGGGAGTAGGGCTTGAAGAGCCACAGAGTCAATAGGAAGGAGCGTGATGTCATATTGCATTAGGTATATCAAATGTAATTTTTGCAATTTTGGCTGAGGAAAATGTAAAAGCTTACTATTATTTCACTGAGAATTCAGTCACTGAGTTGCCAAATACCATTGATGAGCTGTAAACAGGTCGCTTTGACCACAATATGTATCCTTAAAGGTTGGGTAACTGCTTCAGGGAATATACCCCATTTAGTTATAGTTCCTTTTTTCCCTCTATATTTATCCAAAGGAACTTCCTGCTTGTGGAAGAAGTCCATATTTTATTAATTTTGAATATAAGGATGTTTAGTTGAATTGGTCTTCAAGCTATTTCCTTCTGTCTTTTAAAACAGTATCTAAGGAAATAGATGTGAAGTTTTGGGTTTTGCTGTAGCTAATCATATGAAATCCTGTGCAGGAGATAACATTGTGGGGATTTTTCTTCTTCTTCTTCTTCTTCTTCTTTCTGTGGTACCTAATGCTACGAGCTGTTCTTGCCTTCTGCTCAGTTGATCATCTTTGCACCCTCAGCAAAAAAAAATAAATAAATAACATCTTGAGGCTATGTTGCCTGCTTTTGCTATTGCAGACTGGCCATTCCTAGCTCCAGTTCAACCAAAATCAGGAAAGGTCAAGGAAACCAGCATTTGCACGTGTGAAGCCCTGGCACGAGCAGTCGTTTTCCTTGCCACCATCGCAGTGACAAAGCTGCAGCTGCAATTCTAACGGGGAAAGCCCACCAGGCTCTGCCAGGCCCACCTCCACAAAGTAAGAACCATCCTCGTGCCTTTTAAAACAGGCAGTAGCTTATAATCAAGTGAATTGTTGGGCAGTGTGAGGGCTAAAGGGATGTATGCAAATAAAAACCGCGCTTTTGCCACTTTAGGCAGCTGACAGGCAGGGACTCTCCAGACAAGCCCTTACCCTCGTGCTTCTGACAACAACCTTTGTCTCTGCCTGTCAGTCTTGTCCATTTGTTTAAATTTTCCTGGCAGCACCTGTAAGAAAGTGGAGTTTAGCAAGCAGCCCATTGAGGGCAATGTCCTGGTTTGGCTAAAACAGGACTATTTCTCCTTTCAGGAGTTTTTCCTTCAGTCGAGAGCGGGTTCAGCCTCAAACGGTGACAGGCAATGGCCCAATTTGCACATCAGGCAAGACAACTGCTATTAGTTTGGAAGAAATTTGTACAACGCACTAAATGGGCCATTCAGTCTTAATCCATCCTGGCAATGTAGACCTTCATAGTAACTGGTACATAGTTCATCATGACATAAAACTATCACTCCATGGCACAGAGGGAGGTATCCATTTGGACAAAGAGTCCTTGCTGCTTTTTGTATGAAAAAAGATGAATGAGGTTGAATAAGGATTATAAAGACAACTTATTTAAGTGGATTATTTTGCTCCTGGCTTTATTCTGTAAGAGGAATCAGAGTGTTGTGTCTAGGTCACTTGTTGGCTCTAGGCTAACAGAGATTCCCAGGAGCGAAAGCACGTGAAAACGAAATGGGGGAAGCCTGTTTCAGTCTGTGGCTGCTCTTCTTGCGATGTACATGCTCTTTGATAATACAGGGTTTTGTCTCAGAGTTACTAACTCAGATTCTGTCAGCGTTTCACATAGGAAAGCATCTCTAGCCATCTCACCTGAAGGGCTTTCTCCATTTTGCATTTTCCTAATCCTTTCTGTCATGGTCACCTATTCCTGGACATATGCTGGAACAAATTTCAGGAAAGATTCCAGAAATGAGTACTTGTCTATGTGAAGTCCATAGGGTCTTGAACGCCTGGGATAAGTGATGGCTCTGCCAGACAACTGTACAAGTTCACCATTATAACTGCATCCACAACTGTCACTGAAGCAGATTCTCAGATTAAGACAGGCCCAAGCTCACTGCCACAAATGAACAACTACTAAAAGTAAACAAAGAAACAAAAGCTAAAAATACTGCTCCTTCCTAGCTGCTGTCCTGTGGGAAAATCGGAGCACGAGATATACCTTAATCTGAACTGGGGAGCCTCAAACCCTTATCTCTGAGAGATGGTTTGCACACTGAAACAGCTTAATATTCCACTGCATCCTTTCTGCCCTACCAGGCTGAATCCAAAAGGATGGTTATAGGAATATGAACCCCTGTCGATAACAAGGCTGTATTCAAGATAAAAACAAGAAATGTGAATGAACTGTGCAAATCTGACATATTTTTTTTCCCCTCTTTTACTTCAGCATCTGCTGTAGCTCAACAAGGCACAGGCACCTACAAAACCAACAAGACCACGGGCCCTGAGGTACCAAAGCTGAGCTTAAGGTGTGGGAGAGCCTGCGCTTCTCTCGGTGTGCTGGAGAGGGGCCTGGGGAAATGCAAGGCTGGATGCCGGGACTCTGCTAACTGCTGAGAGCAAGCCGTAAATAAGGGGCAGGAAAGGAGATGACTGAATTTCAGAAGAGCTGTTACCGCTGGATGTTCATGGCAAGCCTTGGAGGAAATAAAGGAAACAGCCACGACCGGACTCACTGGGGATGGGTGTTTTACGTGCTGCTGGTACAAACTTACTTTGGTTCAGTTTCCAAGCTCAGTGTTCGGTTTCTGTCCCTTCTTACAAGGGTTTTTCTTGCCATATATGCAGGTCTGCATCTGCTTGGAGGAAGGGATAGCTACTAAACACACCCAGGGAAGTTACTTGGTTTTCCAAGGAGTGAGGGCTCAAGCAGATGATTTTAGTTAATTTTAAGAAGACCCTTAGACAACCCTCCCCACCCGCAGTACTTCTGACATGTCAGCAGTTACTAAAACTGCCAAGTTCTTTCCTGCTGTCTGCCTGGCTTTTTACATTCACTACCGTGTGCTTTGTGTACAGTAGAAGTTAAACCCAGAATAATGTCTGCTATGGAGCAGCAAGGATGACACAACACAGGACTTTACCTGGACGGGATGTTTACCAGGAGGATGTCCGAGCGGGAGGTTAGTGTCCGAACTGCCTCTCAGCCTGCCGAGGTCATGGTGTGCTCGGATAGCACAGGGCAGTGCAGGAAGCTGGAGAACATCAGAGTACAAGACCCTGCTCTTGGTGCTGCTGGGCGTCTTTGGAGCACAAGTGTTTCCTTGGAGGGGAAGGGACACGCTGGGTACCCAGTTGCTGCAGCCCAGCTTTTGGTGGGCTGAGATAGGAGACAAGGCAGCCCAGTCCACTTTGGACATCCCTGTTCTGGCTCTCGACTTGCTGGGAGAGGTCACCCGTGCTGTGGGATCCACTGGGCAAAAAACAATTATTCACTGTAGCTCACCTTCCTAAAGGAGAAGGGGGGTTATTCCTAGCATGGGACAGGACCTTCCTTGCTCATGCTGTGCAGTGCTCCAGATGTGCAGATGTTCTGAACATAAGAAAACCCTTTCTTTTGCTGCAAGGGTGGTTAAACTGGCCTATGTTGCCCAGAGAGATTGTGGAAGCTTCATCCACAGAGATATTAAAAACCCAGCTGGACACAGTCCTGGGCAGCCTGCTCCAGCCGACCCTGCTCTGAGCCAGGGGGTGGGCTAGATGATCTCCAGAAGTGCCAGGCAGCCTCAGCAATTCTACAGCACACCTATTCTTCATTAACCTTCCCTCCATGCCACTGGCAGAATTAGTACCTTAGTGGCACTGCAGTAATTTTGCATGGGTCCACACAGAGTCCAGTTCCCACCGAATTAGAGAAGGAGAGCTTGGCCCACAGGATATAGATATTGTAATGCTGAGAGCTGCACATTACGACTTCAGGCACTTCTTCACCCTGTGTAACGCATGAAGAAAAGTCAGGCACTCAAACTCTCTGTGCAACGGACAGGGAAAGCAATGTACCTCAGGATATGATTCACAAAAGCAAATAGAAAACTGCTGGAGGTGCCAAGGAGAGGGGTAAAGGTTAAGCCCTTCTTAGACAAAGTGCTGTCCTTTTCTGGATGCCATTTTCCAGTCAGGATGCCCAACTCCAGCCTGCTGCCAGCTGCTCAGAACTTACAAAACGCAGTAGGAAAAGGCATCGCCTTTTTATGTAATGTCCCAGAGGTTTGGGCACCAACTCAAGAAAGACACGATCCAGAGCCGATTTCCCCAGTCTCTTAGCTTGAGGGAATTCGAAGCATCCCTTTCCTCTCTGTTGACTGTAAACGCAGCGATGCGGAATAGGAATCTCAACTGCAGAAGCTGATCCACTGTGGTGAGATAATTCATCCACATGAATGGACGAAAGTATTAACTGACTCAGAAAGCAGTAGCAAGCACGAGTACAATTTTGTTGCTCGTTGGGTAAAGCTTTCAGCATGCCGCTTCTGGGGGGGAGTTTTCCTGCCTGGGAGATCCTGCAAGGGTCATGCAGGGAAGGGAGGGTTGAGGATTGCCCGGGTGTGGGGCACAGGATTTCTCCGGTGGTTGGGACAAGCTCCCCCTTCTCCATCACTGAACTCTTTGTAGCATGTCCTGGAGGATACACACCTGCAAGTCTCATGAAATGATGAGGAAAAAAAGACTCATTAAAGAGATGGCACTGGATATCAATTTGAGGAGACAGAAAAGATAATATAGGTAATGCCTTCCTCAGTCACCTGTCTAGCATAATTCTATGCTCACCTTGCATTCTTTGTGAGCAAACATCTATACTGCAGTAAAGAGCATTCTGTCATAAATCCTGTACTCCTTTAAGCAAATCCAGGCATCTGTGCCACAAATAATAAAACAGGAGCAGTGGAGAACGAAGCAATATACTCTGTTTATTTTGCTATAAAACCCCAAGACTTCCAAATTTGCCCCCCCTTTTTTTTTTATGATCACAATAATCAGCTATGTCAGGGTTTCCCTTTTTCCTGCCACTCCCAAACTCATGTTGTCTTATGTCTAGTTGTCCTCCCCTTTTCTTCTTTCCCTTTATTTATGCCTTTTCTCTGCCAGGCTCTGTTCCACCCTCCCACGTGGGGGAAGTCTCCCTACAGACCGTCTGTCCCTATCGTTACAGTCAAGCTGGCAGACAGGGACAGAATTTGCTTTATTGGGAACCGATATGCCGTCCCTTTTCAGTCCAGAGCTAAGTACAGCAACCACTGGAAGCTTTGATGGAGGCAGGGCTCCTCAGGATATTTACCTGTGTACCTAGGAGAGACAGGATGCCTGACAATGGTAGCTGTGGATTCAGATTTTTAATACAACCCACAGAGTTTTTCTACCCACGTCCCGCTCAACTTCTTCTGAATCCAGGTGTTTAATTGATTTACATTTATTTGACGGTCTTGGATGTCATCTCGGAGGTCTGCTGCTGCAGAGGGAAAGCCTCACCGCGTGTCGTGAGGACGACTCTCCCGATAAGCCGGGGTTTTTCCTTCAAACCCGGGCTGCCTGTTGGGAGGAAATACATGCAAAGTTAAGGAGTGATCTTAAAGGAGCGGGAAAACAAAAGATTCAAGTAATGAAGAAAAATTTTAAATAAGTGACTAAGTAAACAAGTAAATAAATAGCCCTTCTGTTTCTTGAGCCAGCCCGTGTACCTGGGAGCAGTGGATCAGGT
>NW_009604784.1:0-318 GCF_000690535.1 Cariama cristata
CCCCAGGGATGTCCCCGTCCCTACGGAGGTGTCGGGGCTCTGGGTGAGCCCCCGGGGCTGGAGGAGGCTGTTCTGGCTTCGCTCGCAGTGCGTGCAACGGGGCTGCGGGTGCCTGGAGGTGTTTCGGGGAAAGGGTGGGGTTGGCTTGTTCTTCGCCTTCCTATTCGGAAGAGGAAAGCCACTTTCAGCTGCCAGCGGGATGCGGTGGCCGGACACAGTCAGGGATGTTTTTCCCTGGGCTGGGAGCGAAGCTGGGGTCACCACGTGCCTGCAGCCGTGGCCAAAGCCACTCGCTAAAGCCTTTGGCTTCTGGGGGGG
>NW_009604784.1:491-728 GCF_000690535.1 Cariama cristata
CACGGGGAGCAGCGACCCGTACTGCATCGTGAAGGTTGACGATGAAGCCATCATCAGGTGAGTGGCTCCATGTCCTTGGCTGGTCCCCAAGCCTGCTGGCACACCCGGGTTCCCCCATCTACCTGGCTGCAAGCACAATATTATCATTGTTATTAATTATTATTCCCTGCTTTGGGCTGAGCTGCTCCTCCAGACACAGGCTGTGATGTCTAACAGCTCATGGCCACCCTCCACCCC
>NW_009604784.1:830-1067 GCF_000690535.1 Cariama cristata
CGACAGCTGGGAAGCTCACAGGGCTGGGGAGGTGGGAAGTGCCCCAGCAAGGGAGTCCTGTCCCCCCCACCACCGGTGCCATCTGCCCCGCAGGACTGCCACGGTGTGGAAGACGCTGTCCCCGTTCTGGGGGGAGGAATACGAGGTGCACCTCCAGCCCGCCTTTCACAGCATCTCCATCTACGTCATGGATGAGGATGCGCTTAGGTACAGCGGGGTCGGCTGCGGGGCGGTGGG
>NW_009604784.1:1242-1461 GCF_000690535.1 Cariama cristata
GGACAGACCCAGGGTGGTGGCCCCAGCCCAGGACACCCGGGCACCTTTTATTTCCACCCCCCCCAAAAACACGTGGCAGGGGCTGTCCTGCCTGGGGCCCGGCGGAGCAGGGGGGTCCGATCCCACACCGTGTCCTGCTCCTGGCTTTTGTTTTCCAGCCGCGATGATGTTATCGGGAAGGTCTGCATCACCCGGGACATGCTGGCGGAGCACCCCAAC
>NW_009604784.1:1729-2128 GCF_000690535.1 Cariama cristata
CGACTGCGTGTGCAGCTGGTACACGTACGGCGAGTCCTGCCTGCTCCATGACTCAGTTTCCCCACTGTATGAGGGTTTTCTCACTTATCTTCCCTTGGGTGCAGAGCATCCTCCCCACCACCCAGCAGCTGACAGGGGTCCTGGGGCAGGGTCTGCCTCATCTGCTGGTCTTTAGGGCGTCCATCTTGAGGTGCTGGGGAATCGAGGAGGGGAGTGGGTGCCCATAGGTATTTTGGAAGGCTTCTGGCAAACTCCTCCTGTTCTTGGCAGGGATTTGGCCAGAAAGGACCGGAACGGTGCCTCTGACCCCTTTGTCCGCCTGCGCTACAACGGGAAGGCACAGGAGAGCACCGTGAGTGCGACCTCGGTTTATGGTGATCCCAAACCTGCCAGGGGTGC
>NW_009604784.1:2163-2364 GCF_000690535.1 Cariama cristata
TGCCAGCATTCCCAGCTTGGTGTCCCCAGGGGGGGTGTTGGATCTACCCAGCAAGGGGTGGGGGATGAAGGTGTTGCCTTTGCAGGTGGTCAAGAAATCCTGCTACCCCCGCTGGAACGAGAGCTTTGAGTTCGAGCTGGCCGAGCCCGCCGGGGAGAAGCTGTGCGTGGAGGTGTGGGACTGGGACCTCGTTGGCAGGAA
>NW_009604785.1:0-764 GCF_000690535.1 Cariama cristata
ATGGGGACAACGTTGGGTCATGGGGACAATGTTGGGTCACGGGGACGATGTTGGGTCATGGGGACAGTGCAGGGTCATGGGGACAACACTGGGCCATGGGGACAACGTTAGGTCATGGGGACAACACTGGGTCATGGGGGACAAAGTGGGACCTTAGGAGGCCACTGGGGTCAACACCAGGCCGTGGGAGGACAATATCAGGCCATGGTGGGAGGGGGGACAATGCTGGACCATACGGGGACAAGGCCAGGCCATGAGGGGACACCACCAGGCCCCAGGGACAAGGCCTGGCCCCGTCCCACGTGTCCTCTGACCCGGACCAGCTGCGGGACCTGCGTCACGAGAACGTCAATCTCTTCCTGGGCTTCTTCCACGATTGCGGCATCTTCGCCATCGTCTCGGAGCACTGCTCCCGCGGCAGCCTGGAGGACCTGCTGCGTAACGAGGACATGAAGCTCGATTGGATGTTCAAGTCCTCCCTCCTCATCGACCTCATCAAGGTGACGGCCGAGCCGGGGAGGTGGTGGTGGTGGGGAGGACACACGTGGTGAGGGCCGTGACAACGAGCCTGGTGGCCGTGGTGGTGCTGGTGATCATGACGATGGCCTTGGTGGTGGTTGTGGTGGTGGCCATGGTGGTGGTGGTGGTGGCCATGGCAGTAGTGGTGTCTGTGGTGGTGGTGGCTCTCGTGGTGGTCATGGTGGTAACGCTGATGGTGACCATGGTGACCAGCGTGGTGGTAGTATCCATGGTGGTGGCCATGG
>NW_009604786.1:0-1350 GCF_000690535.1 Cariama cristata
ATAAGATAATTTGGATTAAAGATAATATTATTTTATGAATTTCAGCACGGTTAACATAGTGATTATACAGCACTGTACTTAATAAATAATTTTCTAATTGTTCTGTGTGTTGCAGAGGAACAGACATCTTCTGCTGGGAAACCCCAGAAAGGACTGGTAGATCCTTACCCAACCTTTCAAAGAAGAAAAACTACTCGTTTTCTTAAAATTGGAACTCCGTTCTATCAGGACAATCAACTTCAGGTCAAAGTCTACTGGAAGAAGATAGGTTTGTGAAATTTTTGGTTTACTATTTTTTCTGAGGAAGAGCTCTCATCAACTGCCTCAGAACTGTAGAACATTAATATAACATAATGAACCTTACACAATAATTCAAAGTTAAATCGTACAACCGTCCTTCCGTCCTTTCACCTTCACATTAGAGTGAAAAATTGCCTCTCTCTCCTCTTTGTGTTATTTCTGTGTAAATATCTCACAGAGGGAAATGACGTGAATCAGCTATCCAAAAATTAAAGTCAGCCATGTTGGGACACAGAATCTTCCCAGAGCTGAGATAATTTTTGTTTTGGTAGAAATTGCTTCTGTAAAATTTTTAATAGGGTAGCAGAATTTGGCCTTATACTCCACAGAGCTTTTGTGGCTATGAATGTTGTCTCCCTGGAGCGTGGTTAGAGGATCTGAAGCACATACCAATACTGGGCGTGCCATGCAGTCACTTGTTGGACTTTGTCAACTGAGAAATGAGGCAGGACATGAATGTATATGGAAATCATGCAGTCATGTCACAGATACTAAACTGTAGTTTGAACCACAAAATTTAGAGCTGTACTGACTCATGTCAGGGCCACAATAGGCTTTATGCCAAACTTTATCAGTCACCTTGAATTAGAACAGGATGTATAGTTGGCCAGAACCACTGGACAAATCTTTAAGTTGTTTTTCTGCTAGGCTGCATACACCCTTCTGTTTCTCAGAAAACAACAATTGTCTAACAACAATTTCATGTTTAAATCTTCCAGTCTAAAGGAAAATGCCATAGATTTTGAGTGTCTAATCAGATTCAGAAATGAAAAAAGGGGCTTTGCTTTCTTGCCCTCTGGGAGCATATAGCTTATACATTGCTCCCGCTTAGCCACAACAGGTTCATATGCTGTTATTTGAAAAAGTGTTAACATTGTTAGTGTTTTAACTTGGAGCAATCTCTATGTGTAGCAGTAGCACATGTATAAAATCCATTCAATTTTTGTGTTTGAAATAAAGGGCTACAAAATGGATAATCACCTTTTCTTCTGGAATTTTTCAAGAAATTTTAGAAATATTTAAGTTCTTTTGGGTTTAGGTGTATGCAAC